>NC_090329.1:111762822-112017036 GCF_035084215.1 Heptranchias perlo
CCGGACCAGGGGTTTATCCTCTCTAGATTTGATTAGTTTATCAATTATCTCCCCCCCTTTTCTATCTTAAATGTCTTTATACTTTTTTTGATCTCTTCTTCTAGTGTCATGCCCACAGTGTTAGTCTCCCTGGTAAATACTGAGGCAAAATAATTATTTAATATTTCTGCCATTTCGCTGTCATTAACTATGAGTTTACTGTGTGGCTCTTAGTGGCCCTATCCCTACCCTGATTTTTCTTCTTTATTTACGTGTCTGTAGAATACTTTATTTCTTTTTATATTCCTTGATAATTTAATTTCCTACTTTCTCTTTGCCATCCTAAGTTTTAACCTTTTCGTATTCCCTTTTGTTGACAACCATCCTTTTCAATTGGAGAATGCTCTGTAACTTGGGAGAGAGCAAGGGAAACACAAAATGAGAAATATATAAATAAAGAAAATGAACAATGGACAGCATTATTTATGAAAGATAAATAAGTTGCTTTTCTGACTTACATGTTCAAGTATCATTCTGTGGAGTATTTTATAATCAGTTGCTGATCATCGTGTATTGTTTATTTACATATTTTACTGCTTCCTCTTGAGACAGGTTCTGAACTTCAGGAGATTCAGGCACAGATTGACAACCTTCATAATCCGAGAGATCCTGCCACAGTAGCTAAGCTTCTCGTTCTCAAAAGAGATGTCATATTCTTGCAGTTTGATGCTGCTGTTCGCCATTTAATCAGGTAAAGGTTTTATTCGTTGTTGAACATATCCTATGAAGTGCTATTTTGAATGAAAATTTTAGTGGCAGTTAGCTACTGCAAGTTGTGGAGGCTTGGCTACCCCGACTAGGTGGCTGGAAATGTAATTCTCAGGGCTCTCTGTAATTTAAATCGCAGTTCCCCGCTGGGATGAGTTTCATCGATTGTTCTTAGATAGGTAGTTGGATGAAACACTTCATGACGATGTTCAATTGTGCATGTGTGTGATTTTTTTTTGATGGGCGAGGAATAGAATGGGAACACTGCACTGAGATCAGCATCCTTTAGAATGTCCAACCTGTTTAACAAGGGTAATACACAAAAACAAATGATTCCTAGGCTGCCCAGCTCTGTCCTACTAGCTAAGAGAAGCTTCAAGTTGGTGGGTGATTCATGGACTGCCCTGCTGTCTAGGAAAGATAAAATTCCGCACTAGTCCACTCATAACGAAAGCAGTTTCCATGGAGCTGATTGAACTTTTTTTGCACTTAAATTCTCTCTCTCTCTCACACTTACGCATACACTTACACCTACTCATACACTTATGGATACACTGGCGCACGTACAGATAACTCAGCAATATTCATTAGATGAATAATTGAATGCAATCACCAATAACATGAGTCACCTGAAATGAATGGTCACAGTGAAATCAGATGAAATCAAAAAGGCTTGAAGGAATATGATACTTTTTTTTAAATGTAACTCGTCCTCATCTCTCCCAAACTCTGAACCCAGCCTATCTTACCACCCTCATTTCTGCCCCTAAATCAGGTACAGTGATGTATGTGACAGTAAACCTATCATTTCTGTTCCTGTATGATTTATTGTTTAGGAAACAAAGCCAGATTGAAACATGATCTGTTTCACGATAGGAGACCCAGCCAACATCCAACTAAACCATTTAAAAAAAAACAGGAAGGATGCTGAGGATATTTTATTGTTTTATATTAACAGTCGTATCATTTTATTCACCACCAGAATATTAATATCCATCTATCCATTTGATCAGTGATACCTGGATGTTCATTAGTTAGTAACATAATGGAAGAGTCCAGATAATATCCTAAATCACAAGAATGAAGCTCAGATGGTTTATATTTGCTACCTGATTCCAGTCTTGATATCGCTTTTGTTATCCATTATTATTTGTGTAATATATATCATTCTTTTACATTTCGTTTTTTGGGTCAGTTTTTCTGCTGGCGGTGACTTTTTGTTCTGATCCAGATTCTCAGTGTGCTCCATAGCCTTGATACTTACGATATTTGTGCAAAAGGAATTAATGCAGGTTTACTGAGAAATAATTTGCAGTGCACTACCAGGAAATTATGTGTCCAGCATACTTTTTAAAAATCTAAATATTCTCTCACTCACTCACTCACTCTCACGCAAAGAAACACACATGTAAATAATTTTGCATTGAATCTATTATCTGATGAATATTGACATCACCAGCAAGGTAAGTCACCTGTAATGAACGGCCATAGTTATATGGCCTGCAATAGGAATGTTTTATCTGGTTTGTTGGCACTCATTTGAATATCGTTCGATTGTCATGCCCCACTGTGTGTTGCAGAATAGTAAGCTGTATATTAAAACTTTCACTTTCAGTGGCTGCCTTGTCTCATTGGCTGCGTATGAAGGCAGCTGATGTGAAAGTAATTATTGTAACTTCCATGCTGAGAAGTCATACATCTCTCTGCCTCTTTGCCTTTCTACAGGGAAGCTTTCCTTTCTGCTGGGAACGTGGCAGCGTTTCAAACAGTGACAGACAGTATGTATCAAGCACTGCCGGCCATGAGTAACTCTGTAGTCAGCAGCGTCTACGGGTCGTTGCTTCATCTGCCGCAGCCATTGGATCCATGGAGCCACAGGGTTAGTATAAGATGGAGATCAACCATAGCTATCCTGACCTGACTAAAATCAGTAAGAACATTATTTTCAACAGCTCCATGCTTCTAACGGTCATCATTGGCCAGTAGTGGTGTAGTTCCCTCACTTGCTGTAAGACACTCCTATATTACATAGAACTACATCGAGTCTACAGCACAGAAACAGGCCACTCAGCCCAACTGGTCTATGCCAACTTTTATGCTCCACACAAGCCTCCTCCCTCCCTACTTCATCTAACCCTATCAGAGTATCCTTCTATTTCTTTCTCCCTCATTTGTTTATCTAGCTTCCCCTATAGAGTGTGATCCTGTCTGTTTTGTTATGTCTTGAACTGTAAAATCCCAAATGATGCCTTGGTGGATCCCATCCTGCTGTTTGTAATGAGAGGTGCTTTATAATTGAAATAAAAACAGAAAATGCCAGAAACACTTCGGGTACTGACGAAAGGTTATTGACCTGAAACGTTCACTCTGTTTCTCTCTCTCTACAGATGCTGCCTGACCTGCCGAGTGTTTCTGGCATTTTCTGTTTTTATTTCACATTTCCAGCATCTGCAGCATTTTGCTTTTTAAGCATTATAATTACAGTGGCTGAATCTCACTGAAATGCAGAGATTGTAAATAAGAACATAAGAACATAAGAAATTGGAGCAGGAGTAGGCCAATCGGCCCCTCGAGCCTGCTCCGCCATTCAATAAGATCATGGCTGATCTGATCCCAACCACAAATCTAAAGAACACAAGAAGTCGGAGCAGGACCCGGCCACATAGCCCCTGGGCCCTCTCCGCCACCCACAGGGCATTGACCGATCCGAACTCAGCTTCATGTCCAATTTCCTGCCCGCTCCCCATAACCCCTAATTCCCTTTACTTCTAGGAAACTGTCTATTTCTGTTTTAAATTTATCTAATGATGTAGCTTCCACAGCTTCCTGGGGCAGCAAATTCCACAGACCTACCACCCTCTGAGTGAAGAAGTTTCTCCTCATCTCAGTTTTGAAAGAGCAGCCCCTTATTCTAAGATTATGCCCCCTACTTCTAGTTTCACCCATCTTTGGGAACATCCTTACTGCATCCACCCGATCAAGACCCTTCACAATCTTATATGTTTCAATAAGATCGCCTCTCATTCTTCTGAACTCCAATGAGTAGAGTCCCAATCTACTCAACCTCTCCTCATATGTCCGCCCCCTCATCCCCGGGATTAACCGAGTGAACCTTCTTTGTACTGCCTCGAGAGCAAGTATGTCTTTTCTTAAGTATGGAGACCAAAACTGTATGCAGTATTCCAGGTGCGGTCTCACCAATACCTTATATAACTGCAGCAATACCTCCTTGTTTTTATATTCTATCCCCCTAGCAATAAAAGCCAACATTCCGTTGGCTTTCTTGATCACCTGCTGCACCTGCATACCAACTTTTTGATTTTCTTGCACTAGGACCCCCAGATCCCTTTGTACTGCAGTACTTTCCAGTCTCTCGCCATTAAGAAAATAACTTGCTCTCTGATTTTTCCTGCCAAAGTGCATAACCTCACATTTTCCAATATTATATTGCATCTGCCAAATCTCCGCCCACTCACCCAGCCTGTCTATATCCCCTTGCAGGTTTTTTATGTCCTCCTCACTCTCTACTTTCCCTCCCATCTTTGTATCATCTGCAAATTTTGATATGTTGCACTCGGTCCCCTCCTCCAAATCGTTAATATAGATTGTAAAGAGTTGGGGACCCAGCACCGACCCCTGTGGAACACCACTGGTTACTGGTTGCCAGTCCGAAAATGAACCATTTATCCCAACTCTCTGCTTCCTGTTCGATAACCAATCCTCCACCCATGCCAGAATATTACCCCCAATCCCGTGATTTTTTATCTTAAGTAATAATCTTTTATGTGGCACCTTGTCGAATGCCTTCTGGAAGTCTAAATACACTACGTCCACTGGTTCCCCTTTATCCACCCTATACGTTATATCCTCGAAGAACTCAAGCAAATTTGTCAGACATGACTTCCCCTTCATAAAGCCATGCTGACTTTGTCCTATTAAATTATGCTTATCTAAATGTTCCGTTACTGTCTCCTTAATAATAGACTCCAAAATTTTACCCACCACAGATGTTAAGCTAACTGGCCTATAATTTCCAGCCTTCTGCCTACTACCCTTTTTAAATAACGGTGTTACATTAGCAGTTTTCCAATCTGCCGGGACCTCTCCTGAGTCCAGGGAATTTTGGAAAACTATCACCAAAGCATCCACAATCCCTACTGCCACTTCCCTCAAGACCCTAGGATGGAAGCCATCAGGTCCAGGGGATTTATCCGCCTTGAGTCCCATTATTTTACTGAGTACCATCTCCTGAGTGATTTTAATCGTATTTAGCTCCTCCCCCCCGAGAGTCCCCTGTTTGTCCAGTGTTGGGATATTCTTAGTGTCCTCTACTGTAAAGACTGAAACAAAATATTTGTTCAGCATTTTTGCCATCTCCATGTTTCCCACCATTAATTTCCCGGTCTCATCCTCTAAGGGACCTATGTTTGCCTTAGCCACCCTTTTTCTTTTTATATAACTATAGAAACTCTTGCTATCTGTTTTTATATTTTTTGCTAATTTCTTTTCATAATCTAACTTCCCTTTCTTAATCAATCCTTTAGTTACTTTTTGCTGTCTTTTGAAGAATTCCCAATCTTCTATCCTCCCACTAAGTTTGGCTACCTTATATGTCCTTGTTTTTAGTCGGATACTATCCTTGATTTCTTTACTTAGCCACGGATGGCTGTCATTTCTTTTACACCCTTTTTTCCTCAGTGGAATATATTTATTTTGAAAGTTGTAAAATAACTCCCTAAATGAACACCACTGCTCATGTACCGTCTTACCCTTTAATCTATTTTCCCAGTCCACTTTAATCAATTCCGCTCTCATACCATCATAGTCTCCTTTATTCAAGCTCAGTACGCTTGTTTGAGAATCAACCTTCTCACCCTCTAATTGGATATGGAATTCAACCATGTTGTGGTCGCTCGTTCCAAGGGGATCCTTAACTAGGACATTATTAATTAATCCTGACTCATTACACAGGACCAGGTCCAAGGTTGCCTGCCCCCTTGTAGGATCAGTTACATACTGCTCAAGAAATCCATCCCTGATGCACTCAATGAACTCGTCCTCAAGGCTGCTCTGCCCAATTTGATTTGTCCAGTTAATATGATAATTAAAATCCCCCATAATTATGGCTGTTCCCTTATTACATGCCCCGACTATCTCCTGATTAATACTTCTTCCAGCAGAGTTGCAACTATTAGGAGGCCTATATACTACGCCCACTAATGTTTTTTTTCCCTTATTATTCCTTATCTCCACCCAAACTGTTCATTATCTTGATGCTTTGTCCCAATATCATTTCTCTGTATTACAGTGATTCCTTCCTTTATTAACATAGCCACCCCACCTCCCCTTCCTTCCTGCCTGTCCTTCCTGATTGTTAAATACCCTGGCATATTTAATTCCCAGTCGTTGTCACCCTGCAGCCATGTTTCTGTAATGGCCACAAGATCATACCCATACGTAGTTATTTGTGCCGTTAACTCGTCCATTTTATTACGAATGCTACGTGCATTCAGATAAAGAACTTTCAAATCTGTTTTGTGACGCTTAGTTCCTGCTTTTTCCTTTTTTAACACTTTAACTATTACTCCATACCTTCTGTCCCTTCCTGTTATGCTTTCCTCTCTCTCCCTGCTCAGGTTCCCAACCCCCTGCCACTTTAGTTTAAACCCTCCCCAACAGCACTAGCAAACACTCCTCCTAGGACAGCGGTCCCGGCCCTGCCCAGGTGCAGACCATCCGGTTTGTACTGGTCCCACCTCCCCCAGAACCGTTTCCAGTGTCCCAGGAATTTGAATCCCTCCCCCTTGCACCATTCCTCTAGCCACGTATTCATTTGAAATATCCTCCTATTTCTACTCTGACTAGCACGTGGCACTGGCAGCAATCCTGAGATTACTACCTTTGAGGTCCTATTTTTTAATTTACCTCCTAACTCCCTATATTCTGCTTTTAAGACCTCATCCCCTTTTTTACCTATATCGTTGGTGCCTATGTGCACCACGACAGCTGGCTGTTCGCCCTCCCCCTCCAAAATGTTCTGTAGCCGCTCCGAGACATCCTTGATCCTTGCACCAGGGAGGCAACACACCATCCTGGAGTCTCGGTTGCGGCCGCAGAAACGCCTGTCTATTCCCCTTACAATTGAGTCCCCTATCACTATAGCTCTGCCACTCTTTTTCCTCCCAGCCTGTGCAGCAGAGCTACCCGTGGTGCCAGGAAGTTGGCTGCTGCTGCCTTCCCCTGATAAGTCATCCCCCCCAACAGCATCCAAAGTGGCATATCTGTTTGAGAGGGGGATGGACACAGGGGACCCCTGCACTACCTGCCTGCATCTCTTACTCTTCCTGGTGGTCACCCATTCACTTCCTGCCTGTATACCCTTTACCTGCGGTGTGACCAACTCGCTAAACGTGCTATCCACGAGTTTCTCTGCATCGCGGATGCTCCACAGTGAGTCCACCCGCAGCTCCAGCTCCGAGATACGATCGGTCAGTAGCTGCAGGTGGACACACTTCCCGCACACATGGTCGGCAGGGACACTGGTAGTGCTTTAATCGTCTCTTTTATGAGAGACCACCTGTTGTATGCCATCAGCATCGAGGCTCTACGTATAATTAGCGACCACGCAATTTCAGCCAAACTCTTTGTATACTATGATGAATGTGGGAAGGAGAGCAGCATCTATCACATTTAAAACATCCATTCATGTTATTTAAAAAAAATACCCAATAAGATAGATTCATCAACCCATGTATCTTCCTTAACTTTACTTGGCTAATCCAATGAATAGACGGAATTCAGGTTGTTATCTTTCAAATGTACGAACTCTCCGCTAAGGCCTAGTTCTGTTTGGACCATCTTTAATATTATTTGACAACAAATATTGGGAGTTGGGTAGTGAGATCTGATGGATGGTATATGGGCGGTACAGAAGGCTGCTCTTTGAGTGAGACTCCTCATCTCCTCCCCCCTCCCACTGGGGTTTATAAATGGGAGTTCTTGCATCCAGCAGGTTTAATGACCTGAATCCCTACCTTCACGGTTCTCTCATCCCAAAGCCAGGCACTCCAGACACAGGAGAAACCCCTGAATTAATTGAGCTGCGGTAAGATCACCAAGCATGTGCTGGGAGGGGGAGAAAAGATCAACATTTAAAGGGGGGGGGGGGCGGGTGGTTGGTAGATATTCTCCTGGAATCTTTGGGAGTCTTGTGTCCATCTCCAAAGGATTTAATACAGAAAGAAGCAGATTTTAGATAGCACTTGGAGACAGAGGAGATACAATGGGACAATGTCAGTTACAAATTGGTATTGACCCAATATTGTTGAGGAAAATACTGTAGAGTATATACTATGAAGTCAACACTGGCATCCTACATAATATGGAAACAATGTCTTTTTTCAAACAACCATTAACTCCCAAAAATATACATTTATGATCACAGCTCAGGGTTCCTCTAGGACCATCTGTTTTGACACTTTCTCGTGGCAGAACTGGTGATCTTAAAGGACAGGTTCCATGCTAGTTCATTTGTTGTGTAGCACTTTTGAATATTCTGAACGTACGATAAAGTTTTATGTAAGTGCATATCGGTTCCTTCTCATGTTTTCTTTCTTAATCTTAAAATATTTTCTGTTCTAGGCCCTTATACTGTTTCCCTGGAGAGCTTTCTTAGCAAGAGAGGGATTCGTACCAGTGATGATCGGCAATCTACAAAGCATAGAGTATAATATGCAGGTAGGAGCATATATTTGGTTGTATTTTCTCTGCTAAGAAGAGCACTTTAGCTGTCTGCTCCAGTTTTTATATTGTATCTCCCCATCTCGGAATGATTCATTATATAACGTGTGTTGAGATAAATAACAGCCCGTGTACTCAGTGTCATTGATGTGTGATGACATTGATACTGAAAGGTTAATGTCATTGAAAGTTGTCGTCAATCACCAGAAAAGTCTTTGGCTGGCATGCTCTGTGACGCCTTAAACTTGAGAACTCATTTATCGGAATTCCTGCCATTTCTCTTTTATCCAGATGTGCCTGTGCAGACTGAATGATCGTGACCGGAATGTTGCTAATGGCGAACTGCTTGGTGTCTCTCTTTTGATGGAAGACGTGCTGCAGAATGGGAGTGCAGCTTTCACTTTTGCCGATAAAGATAAGGAGCCACATGATGAGTCAGCAACCAAAGCTGAGCAGGTAAAATCGTTAGCAGATTTATTTTATAAAACTGCCTTTTTTATCAGCAGGATGATAATTGGTGACATAATGGGACTAATTTTAACCTA
Source organism: Heptranchias perlo (assembly GCF_035084215.1). Classification (NCBI taxonomy): domain Eukaryota; kingdom Metazoa; phylum Chordata; class Chondrichthyes; order Hexanchiformes; family Hexanchidae; genus Heptranchias; species Heptranchias perlo. The sequence goes on from NC_090329.1 coordinate 111,771,855, forward strand.
ACCTGCCCGGCGGGAAGCTGACTGGTTCGGGTCGGCCACCCATTTTTGCACCCGGCCCGATTTTACTCTCCACTGACTTCATTGGCCACTGCCGGGAGGACCTGCCAGACTGAGGGAAAATAAATAGGCAGCTATTTGAAAAGTTGACCAAATTTATTTCAGCATAAATTCTGGAGGCTGCCACTGGGGCTCTGCGAGCGATTGCACCGGCTTCTCTTTTTTAAAAAAAAGCCTGAGGCCTCCTCTACCAATTTTACAACTCCGTGCACTGGGACCTAACAGGTGGCCCCAGCACCCAATGTTCAAATGGGACATTTTATTTGCATGTGTCCGCCCACATATAGGCAGGTATATTTTTGCCTCTGGTCCGGGCTCCGGGAAACGGGGGAGGGACGGGAGAAGGATGGGAACACAGCGGAGCAGGTTCCCGATCAAGTTTCCATTGGCGCTTCCCCAGATCATCTGAAAAGTCAATGGCTGGTGGGGGGAATGGAAACAAAACATCTGTGCCAGTGTTCCCTTGTTTACAGTACCCATGGTTACCAGGGAAATTGGGCACAATACAGATGTGCCCATTTAGGTTTTACAGTTTGCTTTGCTTATCCTCTGCTAGTCCAAAAGTGTGTCTATAAACATGCTGAAATGAGGGCCAAAAAGGGCCAGAAGTATGTACTTGCAGACAAATTGTACATGACCCCGGGAGTATTCTCATTCCAAAGTACATTTTTACTAACATTTTTATTCATTTGTATTTGTTTGAAAATGATGAAAAACTAAGATGACATGGAGATGTGGTTTGCTGGACTTACTCCAACACATTCTGCCTCGGAAGTGGTAGAATGACTACCTCGCACAGGGATTTCCTGTTCTCGACCGTTCTGTCATTTAGAAGTATTGATTGGATGCCAGGCAGCATGAGCAAGTCATCCTCAGCTGCTTTTGCAGACATCTTAACAAAGCGGCTCGAGTGCAGATTCTGTTCTCAGTCAAGGAAAAGGGATGCTGTGCAGGGAGAGGGAAAGGGAGGGCGAAGGAGAGAAAAGCTTGCATAATTGAGGACCTTTGTATCTTACTTGCTGCGTTGTGATCCTTGTTTATAATATCTTCCATAGATTTGTACAATCACAGCCACATATGCAGAGCTGTGAACAGACAGTAAAGAGCCACTGGCTCAGCTAACATATACAACAGCGCAGCCTCATTTTTTTCTATATTATGGATTGAAGCTAACATGGATGCCTGCGTATACCCTTCATAGAGAATGCAAGCCACCTAGTTTGTAGCATGTGACTCCGCCCACCTCGTGAGGAAGTTGCCTATTATAACGTGTAATTTAATCTTGTACACATGGTTTCCCTTTGCTGAAACTCAACTGCCCCGCGCTTTATTACTTTTGGTATTCACAACAGGACCATGCAGTTGAAGAAAAGGAAGATGGAAAACAATCTTCAGTCAGCAAAATAGTACCCTCTTCGAAAACAGAGGAGCCCATATCAGCGCACAGGACGCTTAAATCCTTCTTGATATTGTGGAAACAACTTGAGGTGTTTAAGGAGGAATGGGGCAGGCTGAAGCTTGGCGGGGAGCACATCAACTCTGTGACCCTCTACAAACAGTTTTGCAAATTTTACAGGTGAGAAAGTAGAAGACGGAAAAAGAGAATGTTGTAATACGTACAGGTATTCTATCCTTTAATATGCACTGGGTATACCACTTTACAACATAAATTATATTCTGTTCTCCTATAATTTGTACTGAGTATGCTGCGTACAATTATGTGCTATCAGAATGAATATTAAACTTGCAATTTTGTACCACTGAGGTTGAAATTACACTTAAATATTTGTCAGGTTTGGCTACAGTCACGTGTGAGGTCATGAGTTAGAGGTCATTTCCCAGATTATGTGTTAAAGGCTTACCACTATGCCAATGCCAATGTGGCATTGTTAGCACTACCATGCCCAAACATGGGTAGTATCACAGCCAATGTTGACCTTGTCCTTACCCGACAACCACTCATTTACACTTTCCAGCAGGGCCCCATTGTATAGTGATCGGGGATAGGAACATAGGAACAGGAGTAGGCCATTCAGCCCCTCGTGCCTGCTCCGCCATTTGATAATGTCATGGCTGATCTGTGATCTAATTCCATATACATGCCTTTGGCCCATATCCCTTAATACCTTTGGTTGCCAAAAAGCTATCTATCTCTGATTTAAATTTAGCAATTGAGCTAGTATCAATTGCCGTTTGTGGAAGAGAGTTCCAAACTTTTACAACCCTTTGTGTGTAGAAATGTTTTCTAATCTCACTCCTGAAAGGTCTGGCTCTAATTTTTAGACTGTGCCCCCTACTCCTAGAATCCCCAACCAGCGGAAATAGTTTCTCTCTATCCACCCTATCTGTTCCCCTTAATATCTAATAAACTTCGATCAGATCACCCCTTAACCTTCTAAACTCCAGAGAATACAACCCCAATTTGTGTAATCTCTCCTCGTAACTTAACCCTTGAAGTCTGGGTATCATTCTAGTAAACCTACGCTACACTCCCTCCAAGGCCAATATGTCCTTCCGAAGGTGCGGTGCCCAGAACTGCTCACAGTACTCCAGGTGTGGTCTAACCAGGGTTTTTTATAGCTGCAGCATAACTTCTGCCCCCTTGTACTCTAGTCCTCTAGATATAAAGGCCAACATTCCATTTGCGTTCTTGATTATTTTCTGCACCTGTTCATGACACTTTAATGATCTATGTACCTGAACCCTTAAGTCCCTGTGGGCATCCACTGTTTTTAACTTTTTATCAGATAGATACTCCTGCTGACTTTTTATTTTTTCCTTCCTCCAATTCAGGGGCACTGAGGCCAATTTTAGTACTGCTGTATTTACCCTAGCTGAGATTAACTAATTCAGCACAGGCTGAGGATCGAACCTGGAACCTTGCTGGTTGATGATGCTCAGTAGCACACAGGGCAGGGTGGGGTGGGGGTGCTTTTATTCACTGAGTCATCAGGAGTGCTCCCGTGTTTTTAATATCACTACTGGTAGGTCAATCATAATGGTTTTTATTCCCTAAGAGTTCATTCGGGTTGTGGGGGGGAGGGGGTGGGAGGGAAACAAGACAGTGGGGTAGATTTTGAACTTGCCGCCTGGGTGTAAGATTGGTGTTGCTGATCGACTGCCCATTATGGAAACCGCCCAATTTTCACATCCAATGATTTCAATAAAAATGAAAATTGGGCGGGTTCAATAACGGGCGGCTGATCTGCAACACCAGTGTTAGTCTAGGCAGAAAATCTACCCCAGGGAATTTATGGGATAATAACACCAATGGATCAATAAGCAGGATCTGGTCTTAAATTTCATATTAGCTGTCTTGTTTTAGCTACCTGAATCCTACTTTTTTTTTCAAGCAAATTACAGGAATCAATAAAGTATACACATTGTGGTGATTTACCTTGAATGATCTCAGCTGGGGTAACAAGAGGGGTGATGTAATTGGCCTCAGCACCCCTGGTGTAGGGAGGGAAAAATCAGCTCCTGGTCTCGTGACCCCTGCCAGAAGTGGCATCTGTGGACATGGAGTGAGAACAGGGTCAGGTTTGGTTGTGACACACCCTCTGGTTAAATAGTCTGTCAAGGCTCACAACAGCTGCTCGGGTGAGGCACCAGAGGATGCCTGATAGCCGTGGAACAATTACCTCGGCAAGCAATCCCGTTCACCCATCACCCCATGCTCGCTAACCTACACTGGCTCCCAGTCCGGGAACGCTTCAATTTTAAAATTCTCATCCTTGTTTTCAAATCCCTCCGTGGCTTCCCCCCTTCCTATCTCTGTAACCTCCTCCAGCCCTACAACCTTCTAAGATCTCTGTGCTCTTCCAATTCTGGCCTTTTGCGCATCCCCGATTTTCTTCGCTCCACCATTGCCGGCCGTGCATTCAGCTGCCTAAGCTCTAAGCTCTAAGCTCTGGAATTCCCTTCCTAAACCTCTCCATCTCTCTACCTCTCTCTCCTCCTTTAAAACATTTGTTAAAACCTACCTCTTTGACCAAACTTTTAGTCACCTATCCTAATATCTCTTCATGTGACTCGGTGGCAAATTTTGTCCAATAATCGCTCCTGTGAAGCACCTTGGGATGTTTTACTACGTTAAATTGTAAACAATTTTACAACACCAAGTTATAGTCCAACGATTTTTATTTGAAATCTACAAGCTTTCGGAGGCTTCCTCCTTCCTCAGGTAAATGTCAAGAGCTCCTTGAAGCCTACGCATTTATACATATAGAACAATACATGGTGTTTACAGACTGCCCCTGCAACTGCCCGTTGCCAAGGCAATCACCGTGTTCAGACAGAGAGGTGTCACCTACAGAACCCCCGAATACACATTCAACAAAAAAACAAACAGGAAAAAAAACTGTTTGTTTTTTTGTTGAATGTGTTGAATGTGACACCTCTCTGTCTGAACACGGTGATTGCCTTGGCAACGGGCAGTTGCAGGGGCAGTCTGTAAACACCATGTATTGTTCTATATGTATAAATGCGTAGGGTTCAAGGAGCTCTTGACATTTACCTGAGGAAGGAGGAAGCCTCCGAAAGCTTGTAGATTTCAAATAAAAATCGTTGGACTATAACTTGGTGTTGTAAAATTGTTTACAATTGTCAACCCCAGTCCATCACCGGCATCTCCACATCATTACTACGTTAAAGGTGCTATATAAATGCAAGTTGTTGCTGTTGATGATGATGACTTCAGGAGAGGGGAAGAAAACTGATTTTTTAAAAAATGGTGATTCCAGCAAATCTGTGGTCACGAAACAACATTGCTCTTAGATCCTACAATATTCCATATAAAACAGCGCAGTAATAAAACAAATATACACTGCAAAAAACAAGCAAAGTTATTTCATCAAAAATATTCACAACTGGACATCCAGATGTCCTAACCTGGTCAGCAGCCTAACCAGGGAACTCTGGGCCCTAATGGGGATTTCCATGAGATTATTTTACCATGGTACTGAAAAACAACTAGAAAGTAAGGCAGCACGATTCTGCATCAGAGGAGAGCCTTGAGAAACAAAATCAAGCCAACTGTCAACGAAGAAAACCGCAGTTGACAATCTGCTGCACCCTTCCCCCATGTCACCAACCCAGGAAGCACAAGGAGGTCAGCCCCAATGTTTAAAGTAATAGCAGCAGGAAGTCAGTTAAGTGCTAAATCAGTGCACTCGCCTTCAACTTTACACCCGGTAGAGGATTGTCAGTCTCTAGCGCAGCTAATCTACTGGTTCCAGATTCCAGTGTGCCCTCCCGCAACCTCCTCCACCAGACCCACTCCTCACAACTACAGTAATGGCCTGAACTCCCCATTTCCATTAGATGTCCTCCCCATCTCTTTGTCCTGGCTATAGCACATACATCAGTGAACCATAGGGTTGCCAACTCTGGTTGGACATATTCCTGGAGGTGTCATCACATGAACTCCAACCACCCCGCCCCCACACTCCTGCCAATGGTCGCCCAACACGCCTATACTTGTGCCGCACCTGCCTTCCCACGCCAATTGGAAAGGGAATAAACACTTCACTGCCCGATTGGTTGATTCTTGACTGTCAGTCAAATAGCCTTTTTGTCCCAATTTTTAATACCATTATGATTTTTCTCCTGGGCTGCTCAGAGCAGTGTCCTGGAGATTAATCTTTAATTCCTGGAGACTCCAAGGCAATCCTGGAGGGATGGCAACCCTAGTGAACCCAGATATCCACAGAGGAACTATGCACAAAATATTGCTATTTACCAATGACCAATATTCCACTATATATAACCAATCCAATCACCTCTCCCCAACATCTTTCAAAGTAGACGGGAATTCGGGCAAGACTCCAGATATATTTTCAACTCGTCTTAAACTGAGGGTATGTGCCTCATGCAGGAGATCACCATATACATACAGGACATAAAGGGCAAAAAAGTAACTAGGGAGAGAGTAGGGCCTCTTAAGGATCAACAAGGTCATCTATGTGCGGAACCACAAGAGATGGGTGAGATCCTGAATGAATATTTCACATCGGTATTTATGGTTGAGAAAGGCATGGATGTTAGGGAACTTGGGGAAATAAATAGTGATGTCTTGAGGAGTGTACATATTACAGAGAGGGAGGTTCTGGAAGTCTTAACGCGCATCAAGGTAGATAAATCTCCGGGACCTGATGAAATGTATCCCAGGACGTTATGGGAGGTTAGGGAGGAAATTGCGGGTCCCCTAGCAGAGATATTTGAATCATCGACAGCTACAGGTGAGGTGCCTGAAGATCGGAGGGTAGCAAATGTTGTGCCTTTGTTTAAGAAGGGCGGCAGGGAAAAGCCTGGGAACTACAGACCGGTGAGCCTGACATCTGTAGTGGGTAAGTTGTTAGAGGGTATTCTGAGGGACAGGATCTACAGGCATTTGGAGAAGCAGGGACTGATTAGGAACAGTCAGCATGGTTTTGTGAGAGGAAAATCATGTCTCACGAATTTGATTGAGTTTTTTGAAGGGGTAACCAAGAAGATAGATGAGGGCTGTGCAGTAGACGTGGTCTACATGGACTTTAGCAAAGCCTTTGACAAGGTACCGCATGGTAGGTTGTTACCTAAGGTTAAATCCCACGGGATCCAAGGTGAGGTAGCCAATTGGATACAAAATTGGATTGACGACAGAAGACAGAGGGTGGTTGTAGAGGGTTGTTTTTCAAACTGGAGGCCTGTGACCAGCGGTGTGCCTCGGATCGGTGCTGGGTCCGCTGTTATTTGTTATTTATATTAATGATTTGGATGAAAATTTAGGAGGCATGGTTAGTAAGTTTGCAGATGACACCAAGATTGGTGGCATTGTGGACAGTGAAGAAGGTTATCTAGGATTGCAATGGGATCTTGATAAATTGGGCCAGTGGGCTGATGAATGGCAGATGGAGTTTAATTTAGATAAATGTGAGGTGATGCATTTTGGTCGATCGAATCGGGCCAGGACCTACTCCGTTAATAGTAGGGCGTTGGGGAGAGTTATAGAACAAAGAGATCTAGGAGTACAGGTTCATAGCTCCTTGAAAGTGGAGTCACAGGTGGATAGGGTGGTGAAGAAGGCATTCGGCATGCTTGGTTTCATTGGTCAGAACGTTGAATACAGGAGTTGGGATGTCTTGTTGAAGTTGTACAAGACATTAGTAAGGCCACACTTGGAATTCTGTGTACAGTTCTGGTCACCCTATTATAGAAAGGATATTATTAAACTAGAAAGAGTGCAGAAAAGATTTACTAGGATGCTACCGGGACTTGATGGTTTGACTTATAGGGAGAGGTTAGATAGACTGGGACATTTTTCCCTGGAGAGTAGGAGGTTAAGGGGTGATCTTATAGAAGTCTATAAAATAATGAGGGGCATAGATAAGATAGATAGATAGTCAAAATCTTTTCCCAAAGGTAGGGGAGTCTATAACGAGGGGACATAGATTTAAGGTGAGAGGGGAGAGATACAAAAGGGTCCAGAGGGGCAATTTTTTCACTCAAAGGGTGGTGAGTGTCTGGAGTGAGCTGCCAGAGGCAGTAGTAGAGGTGGGTACAATTTTGTCTTTTAAAAAGCATTTGGACAGTTACATGGGTAAGATGGGTATAGAGGGATATGGGCCAAGTGCAGGCAATTGGGACTAGCTTAGTGGTATAAACTGGGCGACATGGACATGTTGGGCCGAAGGGCCTGTTTCCATGTTGTAAACTTCTATGATTCTATGACTAATACTGCTTTGCATGGTCATGACTGTGAATAGAGACCCAAGATCCCCTACTGACTCACCCCTGCCCAGTTTACCATTCATGGATCTTCAGAAGAGGCCAGTATTAGTGCAAAAACACGTTATTATCACTGCAGGATGCTCAGACTGAAAATCCCTTCTGGTCAATCGGCCGTCTTCTCAATCTGTCGCAATGGGAAGCTCCTAGGGGGACTTGCCACATGTGAATTTAGAGCTTAGCATGAGAAAGAGTTCATCAATCCATTCTAGCTCCTCCATGATAACCAGATTGAATCTTTCCATCAATTAGTTGGCTTCACCTTTCCCAATTGTGACAGTCACTGCTACCTCCAGATGAGACACTACCTCCAGACGCTACTTGGCAGATTCCAACATAAGGCAATCCCTCTTGAATTCTTCCTCCATTCCCTAGCAGTTTGCCACAGATACTCCTCCACCATTTTGTGCTATGCTTAGGTCCATGAGAAAAGGTAGCATAGAAAAACTGAGGGGAATCTGGGAGCAAGTCCTAGGCTATCAATTAATAGAGGAGGAACGGTGAGGAGTATGGAGACAAAAGTTTATTGTAACCTGTAATTCCTAGGCTTTTGTATTTGGACCTTCCTCACCTATATGCAACTGAATGTAGTGCAATAGATATAACTATCTGGTCACTTAGCAGTAAAAAAAAAATCAGTGATCAGATCTTAAGAGCAACTTACTGCTCTAGAATAAAATCAGTAAAACTGAAGACTTTGCCCTCCATTCTAGATTGGAAATCATGTTCCCAACTATGAAAGCAATAACCAGTCGGCTAGGTATGGAAGATGAGTATGAGAGAATGGTGATGAGCAATCAGCCACTCCTCCCACCAAAGGGGACATCAGAAGTGGAAATAAAAACTCGACAGGTATGTTGGGCACATCTTAGAAAAGGCCTAATTTGATTTAAATACTTTTTATAAGGCATGCTTTTTCCCCCAAAGAGTTTCCCCCCTAATCAGTTGAGTATTTAATTTAGTCATTGCTGCTTTTTATTTAATGCAATCATTGCTGTCAGAATCTTAATTAATTCTTCCGCTGCTGACAGGAAACATGTCTGATTCCACATTTTATTGCCAACTGATAGGCCCATCCAGCTTGGCCCCAGTATTATTTATTTATTTCATTCTGTGGCTCTGATGCCTACTGATAGACCCAACCAGCTTGTGTTGTTGAGGGGAGTCAAAGGGTACATCATTTTAGAACGGAGTTCCTTAATTAAATGTATAAAATCAGAATTGAGTGAGCAGGCCAGCAGGAGCTCGTAAATTAAATAAATCAAATTGGAATCAATTAATTAAATAATAACAGAGTCAATAAATTGAGTAAATAATACAGGTGAGAAACTTGAACATAGAAAAAGAATGTTATCATTCTACCAGGAAGGGAGAGGATGAACTAGATGAAAAAGAAAGATGTATTTATATAGCGCCTTTCACAGCCTCAGGACTTCCCACAGTGCTTTACTACCAATCAAGTACTTTTGAAGTGTAGTCACTGTTGTAATGTAGGAAACAAGGCAGCCAATTTGCACACAGCAAGGTCCCACAAATAGTTAATGTAATAATGACAAGTGTTGGTTGAGGGAGAAATGTTGGCTAGAACACTAGGAGAGTTCCCCTGTTCTTCTTAGAATCATGCCTTTCAGGTCCACCTGAGAGGGCAGAAGGGTTCCTCGGTTTAACATCTCATTCGAAATCGGTACCTCTGACTGTGCAGCACTCCCTCAGTACTGCACTGAAGTACCAGTCTAGATTATGTGCTCAAGTCTCTGGAGTGGGGCTTGAACCTACAACCTTCTGATTCAGAGGCAAGAGTGCTACTGTTGAGCCAGAACTGCCATCTAGATGGACCTCAGTCTTTTTTCATCTAGCAATTCCTATGTCCCATGCTCCAGCCCCAATCATGGATTCCGACTCCTTCTTTCATCAGCTCCTCACACCGATAATACAGTGCGTGAATCAGCAGGCCCTGAGATAGAAATCTGGTAGTTTAGTAAATGGATGTACGTCAGGGTCATCCAGTGATTTTAGGAGAGAGGGAAGAAAGAGAAGAAACTTGCATAAAGAGTAATATTGAGAAAATAGTTGGATACAAACTGAGAGATTGAAAGATTATAATGAGAAAAGTGCGATCCACACAGATAGGGACAGAGGAAAAAAATGCAGAAAAGGAAAGAAGCAGAGAGTCAGATACAGAAAGAGAGACACAATATTTTTTTTGTCTGTGAGCAACATCATGGGAAATCTACTGGTAATAATGTACGTAGGTTATAATGAGGTTTCTTTCTGCCTTCAGTGCTTTCCCCTGTGCATTCCAAGAACCCAAAGTGAAAAGTCAAATGAAAGTTGAAGTAACTGACTGTCTCTCTGCTTCTTTCCAGCTACATAAAATACTTGAAAGTATGGAATGTTACATGATCCATGAACTTCAGAAGAAAATCGCAAAGGAGATGACGCTTGTTATGTCAGAAAGAGCCAGAGGAGAAGCAGCTCTGCCAACAGGTAAAGAATGGCACATTACTCAAAGGCTGGTAGTTCCTCACTTTCATTAGTTACTTTTTTGTCTCTGTCCAAGATGGTAAAGTGAAGGCCTCGTAATATAAATTTTACCTTGCACAAGATTGCTTTTAAGCTCTTGATATTAATTAGTTCTGTGAGATTTTTTTTACTATGGTAATGAAAATGAAGGAAAAGCTGTACAGAAAACCTTTTCAAAATCTGCTAGACATCTAGTGGTAGCTAATTGGTACCTCATTAAAAATTTTCCATTCTGCCCTTTGATGGTAACCACAACACTGGGTATTAATTATGGCGGCATGTATTGGCATCTGGCGATGTTGAGGCCTGGCGGAAGACCCTTAAATTTTAAATCCACCCTCTCAGGAGTGGAAGTGATCGTGGGACAATTGTATCTCTGCTTCCACATGCAAGTCTTACTTTCATAAGGACCTGATCCATGAAGTGCCCCTTCAGATGAGACGTTAAACCAAGGCCTCGTCTGCCCTCTCAAGTGGACGTAAAAGATCCCATGGCACTATTCGAAGAAGAGCAGAGGAGTTCTTCCCAGTATCTTGGCCAATATTTATCCCTCAACCAACATCACTAAAATAGACTATCTGGTCATTATTAACATTTGCTGTTTGTGGGACCTTTCTTTCTTTCCTTCTTTCCTTTCTTTCTTTCTCTCAAATAAGAACAGGGCATTTGGCTCCGCAAGCCCATGTCTTTTTGATAGATCAACCCTACCTTTCACTGCATCCCTTTATTGAGAAATACACCACCTAATTGTCCCTTGAACCTACTTATACTGTCCACTTCAATGGCCTTTACTGGTAACAAATCCCACAACTCTATTACTATTTGGGTGAAAAAGTTCTGCCTGACTTTCTATCATATTTGTAACTTGTGCCCTCTGGTACTTGAAACTTTTGCCACAGGAAACAAGATTATTTTTGTTCATTTTCACTTACTTAAAAATATTAAAGACTTTGATTTATAGTATGACTGTTGAAACTGAAGGACAATAATATTTTAAAAAAACTTGATTTTCAGCCCAGAAGATGTTTTGTACACACTGATTTTAAAAAAGGGAAAAAATTCAACTTACACTTGAAATTCCTCTTTCCTCCAGACGTTTGGAAACATTCAGTCATGACAGAAAACTTCTCCATAGTGAGGCCTCAAATTGTTGAAAATTTTGTTCAAAAATTGAAGGAACATTCACAAGAGATCGATAAAAAGGTGCAGAACCAATTTAATTGAAACTCAAAAGAAACCGAAATAAATGTGCCATCAAGTCTCGATGAGGTCTCAGTTACCCAGGTTATTTCTCATGTTAAAGTAACTATTGGGTCAAAATTGAAACAGCAAATCTTTTAAATTTTGTTCTGTATGGTGACAATGTGTTCTTTTACATTTATGATTTATGGACTATTCCCCCTGAGAAATAAACATAATAACAAATAAACATAAATAAACTTTCTTTTTATTGGGCTTTCAATCATCCTTTAATGGATTTTGAAAGAACTCTCGCTAAGGGCGAGTGGGAGTCTATCCATGAAGCAGAACACATTATCTTCAATTGCTTCGACTGAAAGAGGGATAGATTAAGATAACCCACCACATATACAACTGCCCCTACCCCATTCACTCAAATGGAGTCCCAGGAGAGTGTTGGAGATACTAGATACAGTGCTAGATCCAATGGGACAATAGCATGTCCCTAACGTTCAGTGTTGCTGTGGTGGGTTGGAGGAGATTTAAATTTTAAGAGGTCACCTCCGTGAATCCATTCAATAGTGGGTGATCAACTACACTCGGTATATTTAAAAAAAAATTAATTCAGACTTCTCTTCTGCTGCCCCACAGACAGCCAGCCTTGCTCCCCTGCTGCAGCTACCTGAGACATGCAGCAGTAATTTTACATCTAACTGTGTCCATTGCAGACAGGAATCCCACTGGGAGTCCGCCGAAGGTTTTTATATTAGACAGGGCCTAGAAAATTCACAGGGGTTTAGTGACGGCCAAGATGGGCAGGCATAAAGTGGAGATTTCACTACAGCAGAAAATTGAACCTGTTATTGTTTAAAAAAAGACTATTGGGGATGAAATTCTGGCGGAGATTCCACCCGTCTCCTGCCGAAACTCCGGCAGGGTATTGGTGGAAACGGCCGTTTCCCTGGGGCTCCACCAGAGTTACGGTGGGAGACCGATGGAACCCCCCGAATTTCAGTCCCAAGATTTGAGTCCACAGTCAACAGTGTACGAGACTTTTCAGTGATGTAAATTAAGAAGGAAAGTGAATTAATGTTATTAGAATTGTGATCTTATTTCCTGATTGGGACATTGGGCTGGGGGGAGAACCAGAAATAAAAAGACATGTATCAGAAAGAAAGGTTTACAATGATACAAATATGAACCAACAGGGCAAAATATGGTTCTACTGTGTTATAACAGTTTGGTGATTTTGACAGATTATTTTCAGCAAAGACCATTTAAGTGACTGCCTTATGACTCTGGCCTGTGATATAATGGGAAGGGAACGCAGTAACTTTGAGACTTATTCCATGTGTTACGAGAACATACTTCGTAGGGAGCATCAACTGCTTTACCAAAAGGAACAGGTAAGGCACGGTGTGCAAAGTGGCCATTAACAACAGAGATTTATAATATCAGCTTCCAAAGGCTTTTTTAAAAATCTGACAACATTGTGACTAATGTTTTGTGAAACAAATGTCATATTGCTTTCTATTCCCTTCCTTTGAAGGGATATGTTAATAGTAGCTAACAGAAATTATGTGAGAGGTTCGTTGGACGGGTGTACGTATGTCGGACGGGGGTGTGTATGTTTTTCTGTGTTTGATTAAGTGTGTCGAGGACTGTGTATGTGTTTGTGTAAACTTAAAAGCTTTGCAATTAGCCTCTGGTTAAGGATTCACAAGAAGCTTTCCAAGGCTTGTAAACTGACACTTGCTCAGTGACGTGGTGGCATCAACATATTGACAATATTTTCTCTGGCTACAGATTTTAAGCACTAAATCGGTGCAATGTGTCTGTTTTCTCTGGTGTTGTGGAAATAGGTGATGCTTCACTGTCTTAGTTTGCTGAAAGATGCGTTCATGTCGTCTCTCTACCATACTTAAAACTGTAAATGTTTACAGCACAGAAGGCAGCCATTTGGCCCTTCATGTCTGCACTGCTTTTTCAAATGTTGCAAATTGTTGCACCACTGATCAATATAAAACTGCAGTGTTACACCTGCAGCAGTTGTGAAAACACAATCGGACCATAAAGCCTAATGCAGAATTGTGATATATCCCACTTTCAAATAACATTTGATATACTGTGATGTGGTGATGGTGAAGTTCCTGTTTTGAACTTGTTTCAGGGTTCTATGATTGAATGAAAAGGAATCGCTTTACAAAGATTTTAAAATGATACTATTCAGCTGTTCATCTGTTTACAAGACTCCATCTTGCAATCCTGGCTGCGTCAGTCTGATTCAAACCAATTGTCTATCTGATGCACCTTGTTAGACACTGACTGTTAAGGGAATGTCTCTAAATTACATACTCAAACAGAAATAAAACAAAAATGACCACTTCACTGATGTGTTGGCCACGTGTCCATTCTGCAGCCAGGACAAAACCGTCTTCCTTTTGTACTTACACTGCCTGCGGTTGCTGGCCTGGTTTGTTTGTCTGTCTGTCGTCTGTTGGTGCTGCTGCTCAATATTTGATTGCACTTCTCAATGTTTGTCTTTGGTCCCCTGTTGTGCAGGGTACGCAGATTGGAGAACTTCTGAATTGGCTTGTTTCTGGGCTTAGCAGAATCTGCTGCACACAGATTCTAGGATATATAAAATCGTCTGGTTGAGCGACAGTTATGAACATTCTTCAAACTACACTCTTTAGTCAAATATGGTGATGACATGAATATGGGAGGGAAAGGTTTTTTTCAAAAATGGGAAAGAATTTCTAGTTTTAAAAAAATTGTTTATAATACTTTTTTTAAAAAAAAAACAGATTTTGATATTCAGCACAATATTTTGTTATTTTTTTCAGGAAATGAAGGGAATGAAGAAATCTCAAACACCATCTACAGCACCTGATTGCCAGGTAGACTAGCCACATTTTACAACTGTTTATTCAACGTGCTATTTGAATATCAATTGTAGACTGTGACACTGGTATTATTAATTCAACTGAAGAGTCCCCCTGCCTCCTTAGATAAGTTGAGCTGCTCCGCACTCTTGATTTTTGGAATAAACCAGGAGGACTCCCATATTTATCGGGTTGATTGGGTCACGTCTTTGGAAATCCTTTGAAATATTTTTTTAAACTGACTACTGACATGAATAGAAGGAAATGCTGTGATAGGGTTAGATGAAGTTGGGGTGGGAGGAGACTTGTGTGGAGCATAAACACCGGCATGGACCTGTTGGGTCGAATGGCCTGTTTCTGTGCTATACATTCTATGTAATGGCAAAACTGTTTCTCCCTCACATTACAGTTCTGTCACCGAAAGAATTACTGTAATAGGAAGAAGGGCTGTTGCTGCCACCACTTTTTTTCTGGGCACAGGCAGGTTGAACTGCCCTTAATGTGGTTTTGAGGTAAATCTGCAGACAGAAACAAAATGTACAGTTCCTTCTCCATTACAGCTACGGAATCTGGTCTGCAATGAAAATGGAGTGGGTTCCACAGCACTGGGAGCCCCAGTGTTGTTGATGTAAATCCACTAGGTTCAGCACTATACATTGATATGGATGTCAAACTGAGGGAATTTTTTTTAAAAAGGAAAAAAAAAATAAAGAAAATGACAAGCAAGATGGGTGAATTGTAGATGTCATTGGAAATTATTGAGAGAAAAATTGCTATGAACCAAAACCTGCACCGTTATGTGTGCCATGAATGGTATAATATGTCAACGGTTAGCAAGTCCCATTAATTGTAGGATCAAATACTGGAGATCATATAGGATACCCATCATGTTTACCCTTTGCTAGCCACTCTCTTCATTCCACCTTTGGTGGTGGTTCTTTCGGTCACAATACTCTTGCTCTCTAGACCTTCCTCTCAAAATCTCACTTACTTACCTCATCCCTCAACAGTCTACTAAAAAATTTATTTTCAGCTACACTTTTGCTGCTGACCATCCAACTTCCCTTCCTGGCCCCCATGTTAGCTGATATTGTTAGTGGTTCCCCCTCCTCAGGTACTGTCCCCCTCCCCTTCAAATCTGCCGTCATCAGCCTTCTCCTCAAAAAAAACCACCCTTGACCTCTCTGTCAACGCAACCATCCACCCTTTCCTCTCCAAAGTCCTTGAACGCGTTGTTGCCTGCCAAATCCATGTCCATCTTTCCCGCAACTCCACGTTTGAACCCCTCCAGTCAGGTTTCCGCCTCTGCCACAGCACTGAAATGACCCTTATCAAAATCACAAATGACATCCTTTGTGATTGTTATTGTGGTAAACTATCCCTCCTTATCCTTCTCGACCTGTCTGCAGCCTTTGACACGGTTGACCACACCATCCTTTTGCATTGCCTCACCTCCATCGCCCAGCTGAGTGGGACTGCCCTCCCCTGGTTCGATTCCTAGCTATCCAGTCATAGCCAGAAAATTACCTGTGATGGCTTCTCTTCCCGCTCCTGCATCGTTATATCTCTGGAGTCCCCCAAGGATCTGTCCTTGGCCCCCTCCTATTTCTCATCTACATGCTGCCCCGTGGCGACGCCATCTGAAAACACAGCTTCAGCTTCCAAATGTACGCTGATGACACCCTGCTCTACCTCACCACCACCTCTCTCGCCCCTCCACTGTCTCTGATTTGTCAGGCTGCTTGTCCGACATCTAGTACTAGATGAGCAAAAATTTCCTCCAACTAAATATTGGGAAGACCAAAGCCATTGTCTTCAGTTCCTGCCTTAAGCTCTGTTCCTTAGCTACTGTTTCCATCCCTCTCCCTGGCCACTGTCTGAGGCTGAACCAGACCATTCGCAACCTTGTTGTCCTATTTGACCCTGAGATGAGCGTCTGACCCCATATCTGCTCCATCGCCAAGACTGCCTACTTCCACCTCCGTAACATCGCCTGTCTCCGTCTCTGACTATTCCATTGCTCTCCTGGCCGGCCTTCCATCTTCTACCCTCCGTAAACTTGAGCTCATCCAAAATTCTGCTTTTTGGTGAGAAAATTCTGCTTTTTAACTCACACCATGTTTTGTTCACCCATCACCCCTGTGCTCACTGACCTGCATTGGCTCCCAGTCCAGGAACACCTCGATGATAATATTCTCATCCTTGTTTTCAAATTCCTCCATGGCCTCACCTTTACCTATCTCTGTAACCTCCTCCAGCCCTACAACCCACCGAGATCTCTGCATTCCTCCAATCCTGGCCTCTTAAGCATCTCCAACTTTAATCGTTCCACCATTGGCGGCCGTGCCTTCAGCTGCCTTAGCCCTAAACTCTGGACTCCCTCCCTAAACCTTTCCACCTCTCTACCTCTCTCTCCTCCTTTGAGATGCTCCTTAAAACCTATCTCTTTGACCAAGCTTTTGGTCAACTATCCTAACATCTCCTTATGTGGCTGTGTCAAATTTTGTTTGATAACACTCCTGTGAAGCACCTTGGAATGCTTTACTACGTTAAAGGCACTATATAAATGCAAGTTTTGTTGTTACTCCTTTTCAGTATCCTTTCCGTGCCTGCTCTGTTATGCAATCTGGGACATCTTTCCAATGTGAGATGACCTATATAAAAGCAAGTAGTCATCATTGTCATAAACCCAGAGTATTACTTCATGATAGGCCAAGAAAGGAGGACCTGAGGATATTAGTAAAAAATACATTTAGAACAAATAATAAAAATGCCTTCAAGAAAGGACTTTCTATAGTGCCTTTTACATTCACAGGAATTCCCAAAGCACTTCACAGCCAATTAATTACTTTTGAAGTGTAGTCACTGTTATTATGGAGGTAAATGCAGCAGCCAATTTGCAAACAGCAAGGTCCCACAAACTGCAGTGAGATAAATGACCAAATAATCTGATTTGGTGTTGGTTGAGAGAGAAATATTGGGCAGGACAACACCTCTGCTTTTCTTTGAATAATGGGGTTTTTACGTCTCTTGAACGGGCGGACAGGGTCTTGGTTTAATGTCTCATCTGAAAGACGGCACCTCCGACAATGCAGCACCCACTCAGTTCTGGGCTGAAACATCAGCCGAGATTGTGAGCTCAAGTTCTTCAGTGGGGCTTGAACCCAACCTTCGACTCATAGTCCAGAGCACTGCCACTGAGCCAAGCTGACACATGGCATTACTCACTGTTATTCAGAGTGAGGAATACTTTCCTAACATGGAATAGAGCCACAAATACTGGAGTTATACAAAATAAAATTAGCTGTCACGATGGGAGAGTTGCGAGCGGGATGAACTTTGATGAACCAAATTACCTTTCCTTATCCCTGATATTGCTTTTGTCCTTGATGGATGTCCATGTTGCAGAATGTCAGTTACCAAATTTCAGTGTTGTTTTTGTTTCTTCTTTCTCAGTTAGCTGATCTCAGTCATGAGATAATTATAGAGATCACAGCTCTCCGAGCAAAGCTGACTAACCTGGAGGAAGAGAATGTGAGGCTGAAGGACGAGATCAGGAAAGAAGTGAGACAGGAATATGATGCTCTGGTCAGACATTTGTTTGCGTCCTGCTTTGCATTAAAGGTGTGTATGTAGGCAGCAATATTAAAATATTCTATCCATTTGCATGTTCTTATCTCAGCTACAACATCCAAGCCACTCAGTTGTAAAATCTCGCTAAAAAAAGTCATAATAAGAATAAAACCGGATGGACCATCCGGCATCGGACCGCTAAGCACCGGACACGACAAAGGCAAACCAAGCCCAGTCGACCCTGCAAAGTCCTCCTCACTAACATCTGGGGACTTGTGCCAAAATTGGGAGAGCTGTCCCACAGACTAGTCAAGCAACAGCCTGACATAGCCATACTCACAGAATCATACCTTTCAGCCAAAGTCCCAGACTCTTCCATCACCATCCCTGGGTATGTCCTGTCCCACAGGCAGGACAGACCAACCAGAGGTGGTGGTACAGTGATATACAGTCAGGAGGGAGTGGCCCTGGGAGTCCTCAACATTGACTCTGGACCCCATTAAATCTCATGGCATCAGGTCAAACATGGGCAAGGAAACCTCCTGCTGATTACCACCTACCGTCCTCCCTCAGCTGATGAATCAATCCTCCTCAATGTTGAACACCACTTGGAGGAAGCACTGAGGGTAGCAAGGGCACAGAATGTACCCTGGGTGGGGGACTTCAATGTCCATCACCAAGAGTGGCTCGGTAGCACTACTACTGACCGAGCTGGCTGAGTCCTGAAGGACATAGCTGCCAGACTGGGCCTGCGGCAGGTGGTGAGCGAACCAACATGAGGGAAAAACCTACTTGAGCTCGTCCTCACCAATCTACCTGTCACAGGTGCATCTGTCCATGACAATATTGGTAGGAGTGACCACCGCACAGTCCTCGTGGAGACGAAGTCCCGTCTTCGCACTGAGGACACCATCCATACGAACAGGAGTAGGCCATTCAGCCCCTCGTGCCTGCTCCGCCATTTGATAAGATCATGGCTGATCTGTGATCTCACTCCATATACCTGCGTTTGGCCCATATCCCTTAATACCTTTGGTTGCCAAAAAGCTATCTATCTCAGATTTAAATTTAGCAATTGAGCTAGCATCAATTGCCATTTGTGGAAGAGAGTTCCCAACTTCTACCACCCTTTGTGTGTAGAAATGTTTTCTAATCTCACTCCGGAAAGGTCTGGCTCTAATTTTTAGACTGTGCCCCCTACTCCTAGAATCCCCAACCAGCGGAAATAGTTTCTCTCTATCCACCCTATCTGTTCCCCTTAATATCTTATAAACTTCGATCAGATCACCCCTTAACCTTCTAAACTCTAGAGAATACAACCCCAATTTGTGTAATCTCTCCTCGTAACTTAATCCTTGAAGTCCGGGTATCATTCTAGTAAACCTATGCTGTACTCCCTCCAAGGCCAATATGTCCTTCCGAAGGTGCGGTGCCCAGAACTGCTCACAGTACTCCAGGTGTGGTCTAACCAGGGTTTTTTATAGCTGCAGCATAATTTCTGCCCCCTTGTACTCTAGTCCTCTAGATATAAAGGCCAGCATTCCATTAGCCTTCTTGATTATTTTCTGCACCTGTTCATGACACTTCAATGATCTATGTACCTGTACCCCTAAGTCCCTTTGGACATCCACTGTTTTTAACTTTTTACCATTTAGTAAGTACCTGTTCTATCCTTTTTTGATCCAAAGTGGATGACCTCACATTTGTCTACATTGAATTCCATTTGCCACAGTTTTGCTCATTCACCTAATCTATCAATATCGCTTTGTAATTTTATGTTTTCACCTACACTGCTTACAATGCCACCAATCTTTGTGTCATCGGCAAACTTAGATATGAGACTTTCTATGCCTTCATCTAAGTCGTTAATAAATATTGTGAATAATTGAGGCCCCAAGACAGATCCCTGCGGGACTCCACTAGTCACATCCTGCCAATGTGAGTACCTACCCATTATCCCTACTCTCTGTTGCCTTTCGCTCAGCCAACTTCCTAACCAAGTCCGTACTTTTCCCTCGATTCCATGGGCTTCTATCTTAGCTGACAATCTCTTATGTGGGACCTTATCAAATGACTTCTGGAAGTCCATATAAATAACATCCATTGACATTCCCCTGTCCACTACTTTAGTCACCTCTTCAAAAAATTCAATCAGGTTTGTCAGGCACGACGTTCCTTTCACAAAGTCATGCTGGCTCTCTCTGATTAACTGAAAATTCTCGAGGTGTTCAGTCACCCTATCCTTAATTATAGACTCCAGCATTTTCCCCACAACAGATGTTAGGCTAACTGGTCTATAATTCCCTGGTTTCCCTCTCCTTTCTTAAAAAGCGGAGTGACATGTGCAATTTTCAGATCTAGAGGGACAGTTCCTGAATCTAGAGAACTTTGAAAGATTATAGTAAGGGCTGGCGTGTTGTGTGGCACTATCACCGTGCTAAATGGATTAGATTCAGAACAGATCGAGCAGCTCAAAACTGGGCATCCATGACGCGCTGTGGGTCATCAGCAGCAGCAGAATTGTATTCCAACACAGTCTGTAACCTCATGGCCCGGCATATTCCTCACTCTACCATTACCAACAAACCAAGGGATCAACCCTGGTTCAATGAGGAGTATAGAAGAGCATGCCAGGAGCAGCACCAAGCGTACCGAAAAATGAGGTGCCAACCTGGTGAAGCTACAACTTAGGACTACATGCATGCTAAATAGCGGAAGCAACATGCTATAGACAGAGCTAAGCGATTCCACAACCAATGGATCAGATCAAAGCTCTGCTGTCCTGCCACATCCAGTCATGAATGGTGGTGGACAATTAAACAACTAACGGGAGGAGGAGGCTCTGAAAACATCGCCATCCTCAAAGATGGCGGTGTCCAGCACATGAGTGCGAAAGACAAGGCTGAAGAGTTTGGAACCATCTTCAGCCAGAAGTGCCGAGTGGATGATCCATCTCGGCCTCCTCCTGATATCCCCACCATCACAGAAGCCAGTCTTCAGCCAATTCGATTCAATCCATGTGATATCAAGAAGCAGCTGAGTGCACTGGATACAGCAAAGGCTATGGGACCCGAAGGCATCCCAGGTGTAGTGCTGAAGACTTGTGCTCCAGAACTAGCTGTGCCTCTAGCCAAACTGTTCCAGTGCAGCCAAACCATCTACCCGACAATGTGGAAAATTGCCCAGGTATGTCCTGTCCTCAAAAAGCAGGACAAATCCAATCTGGCCAATTACCGCCCCATCAGTCTATTCTCAATCATCAGCAAAGTGCTAGAAGATGTCGTCGACAATGCTATCAAGTGGCACTTACTCACCAATAACCTGCTCACCAATCCTCACTTTGGGTTCCGCCAGGACCACTCGGCTCCAGACCTCATTACAGCCTTGGTCCAAACATGGATAAAAGAGCTGAATTCCAGAGGTGAGGTGAGAGTCACTGCCCTTGAAATCAAGGCAGCATTTGACCGAGTGTGGCACCAAGGAGCCCTAGTAAAATTGAAGTCAATGGGAATCGGGGAAAACTGTCCAGTGGCTGGAGTCATTCCTAGCACAAAGGAAGATGGTAGTGGTTGTTGGAGGCCAATCATCTCAGCATCAGGACATTGCAGCAGGAGTTCCTCAGGGCAGTGTCCTAGGCCCAACCATCTTTGGCTGCTTCATCAATGACCTTCCCTCCATCATAAGGTCAGAAATGGGAATGTTCACACAGTGTTCAGTTGCATTCGCAACCCCTCAGATAATGAAGCAGTCCGTGCCCGCATGCAGCAAGACCTGGACAACATCCAGGCTTGGGCTGATAAGTGGCAAGTAACATTCGAGCCAGACAAGTGCCAGGCAATGACCATCTCCAACAAGAGAGAGTCTAACCACCTCCCTTTGACATTCAATGGCATTACCATTGCCAAATCCCCCACCATCAACACCCTGGGGGTCACCATTGCCCAGAAACTTAACTGGACCAGCCACATAAATACTGTGGCTACAAGAGCAGGTCAGAGGCTGGGTATTCTGCGGCGAGTGAATCACCTCCTGACTCCCCAAAGCCTTTCCACCATCTGCAAGGCACAAGTCAGGAGTGTGATGGAATACTCTCCACTTGCCTGGATGAGTGCAACTCCAACAACACTCACGAAGCTCGACACCATCCAGGACAAAGCAGCCCGCATGATTGGCACCCCATCCACCACCCTAAATATTCACTCCCTTCACCACCGGCGCACTGTGGCTGCAGTGTGTACCATCCACAGGATGCATTGCAGCAACTCGCCAAGGATTCTTCGACAAAACCTCCTAAACCTGCGACCTGTACCACCTAAAAGGACAAGGACAGCAGGCACATGGGAACAACACCACCTGCATGTTCCCCTCCAAGTCACATGCCATCCCGACTTGGAAATATATCGCTGTTCCTTCATCGTCGCTGGATCAAAATCCTGGAACTCCCTTCCTAACAGCACTGTGGGAGAACCTTCACCATATGGACTGCAGCGGTTCAAGAAGGTGGCTCACCACCACCTTCTCAAGGGCAATTAGCGATGGGCAATAATTGCTGGCCTTGCCAACGACGCCCACATCCCATGAACGAATTAAAAATAAAATTGAATATATTCCTAATTCAGTAGAGGGTGGAGGGATCTGGATTTGAGCGTCAGAAGTCTGTTAAAAGAAGAAAAACAAATCAAATCAGATCCTGAAGTAGGATCTGGATGGTGGAATGAAATGGATGTAATGAACTCATTCCTACCTTCTTCTGTTATCTAAGAAAAGAGAGAGTACAGAGGAAGTCACACTTGGTGATTGTGCATTTCCTATACATTTCATGAATGCCAATGAACTTTCTGATCATTGGAAAAGCAGTCGGAATACATCGTTAGTGAGTATATCAGCTCTATATTATCTGTATTAGCTTTTGAATCCTTTCTTTGCTGGAAAAAACAATCATGGGAAAGATTTCCTTGGGTCAGTAAATGTTAGCAACACTGTATATGCAGTGTGAAGATCGTTGAAGGTTTTTTCTAGTAAAGCCGTAAAGTTAGAATGCTTACACATTGTAAACATAGGAAATCCTTCCCCATATTTCTACTGACATCACAGAGCAGTTTCAAATTGAGCTGCAAAAATAATTATATTCAGTTTTAAACCCGCTGCATATATTATAAGTGGAACATGTCATGTTCTGTAATGATCTTTAATAAATCTTCAGGACAACATACCTCACTCTTGAATGTGTAAAGTTGTGAATTATTGCGCCAGCTTCAGTTATGGGGTAGATTCCCCTCCTACTCCCCCCCCCCCCCCCCCCGCCCCCCACCCAAGTGGTGTTCGAGCGACCAGTGGGCCGAGCATGCCCGCCGGCTGCCCGAAAAGGTTCTGGTTGAATAGAAATTGTAGTTTATTCAGAGCCCCTCTGACACCTTGAATAATGATACAGTCCTTCCAGAATTTAAAGATTTGATCTGAAGGTTTGGATGATGTCTATAGATCATGTGAGCTTCTTTCCTCCAAACCCTTACAGCTTTATTACTTGCTCCCAAAGCCATTTATAATTCCGACTTGGTTATATCAGCTATTATTGAGATTATATGGCCGCTGCTGGGATAATAGTCACCACCCACTGCAGGCTGTTAAAAGGAGATTTTAGTTTGGCCGACGAACTGTTTAAGAGAGATTTCAGCGGATTCGGATTGGGAAGCAAGACATCTGCGGGTGACAGAGTTGCAACTCACTGCAATTGTGGTGAGGAGGAAATGCGCCCTTCCTACCCTCGATGCACGTCTACCTTAGTCCAAGTCTCAAACCTGGCTGATACTCAGCCTTTGACTTGGGTTTGAGTCAGAATTGTAAGATAGATGCCGATTGCTACTTACCCAGCTGGGAGGGCAGCTTCATTTCGATCCTAATTGAAATGGTTGTCTAGATTTCCCTCTTCACTCCTCCTCCAGGGTAGGGGTGGGAAATGGGGCAGGAACTCATAACGCTGGATCCCGAACCATTTTTTACCAGCCCAGTTCTGAAGGTTTCTTTTTCTAATAAAACCCAAATCATAAAAAAGGACAACGAAAACTCATCAAATTAAATCATAATATTATTACCAGAGTCCACTATGCACTCCACTCCAGTCCCTACGATGCCCACCGGTCATGGATGGCCTCAAGCGTATTGGTGGACACCGCTTGCTCCTTCTCCAGGGCTACCTAGGCGCGGACAAGGCCACAGAAGCGGGGCAGGCAGTCAGAGTGACCGCCCCCACGGGCTGCATCCAGCCTCCACCTATAAATGGCTACCTTGGCCAGGCCCAGAAGCAGACCCACGAGGAGGTCCATTGATTTTTCCTGCCCCCCCCCCTCTACACCGGGCAGACAAAGATCAGGAGTGTGGGACTGAAGTGCAGCCGGAAGTTGAGGAGCAACTCCTTCAAATAGTGGAAGAGGGGCTGCAACCTCTCACACTCCATGTAGATATGAAACACAGACTCATTCAGGCTGCAAAAGTCGCAGGCAGCCTGGGAGTCCCTGAAGTAACTGAAAAGCCTATTTGTCAGCACTGCTCCGTGCAACACTCTCCACCCCCATATTCCCAATGGTACAGGGGAGGACTCCCACATAGCGAGCCCTCCATTGGGGGCTCTCCCGCCTCCGCCGGATGGCAAGATGGTCTGGACGGAAGACGAGGGTGAGGAAGTGGAGAGTGTGCAGGAGCAGCCCGTACAGGAAGCCCCTCCGCAGAGTGTGAAATGGCTCGGAGAGAATTCCTGAGAGACGGCTCAAATTGTGGGGCGCAGGCTCCCGAGGGAGGTTTTGGGGCCTCGTGGCGATGCGATATTCTGTCCGAACGGGGGTTAGCTCGGACAGGATCGCTCCACATGCTTGAGCCTCCTCGACACACCTAGTTGAGCCAGGGCCGAATTCGACTTTTAGCGTCTCGATGGCTTTGGCCGCGGGCCTATGTCTCTGGCGGCATCCAGCCTGCTCCTGCTCCATCCAGTATGTCCCTGACTCCGGTTACCTTGGCAACCAGGGCCCTCCTCTCTGACTATGCGGAGGTGCGGATTCCTAAGCAGCGGCTCCTGTAGCATGGCCGCCGCTCGTGCACGGGGGAGAGCTCCGGCTGGAGGCAACCATATTCCAGACCCTGACGAGATCCTGGTAAAAGACAGGCAGCTCCTGCAAGGGCGTGTGGCTGCCCAGCAACTTAGAGAACAGGAGCTGCTGGCGGGAGAAATAACGTCACCAACGGACACCACCGAGGCGGATCCTCGACGTACAGGTATCGCTGCAGGGTCTGAAGGTGAAAAGTCGCAACCTGGGTGCGAATGCACACCAGCGTCTGACCACCCTCCCTAAGCAGGAGACTCAGTACCACAGCAGCGACCCAATGCTTCCTTTTGTCTCAGAAGAAGTCGACAGGCTTCCTCTGAATCTTGGCGACAAACTCAGGGGGAAGGATCAAAGAGACCTACCGGTACCACAACATTGCGGCTACCAACTGGTTTGTGACCAGCGCTCGACCCCAGTAGGACAACAAGCAGAGCAGTCCTGTCCAGCGTCCTAGGTGAGTAATTTTTAAGGTAGTATTTTATGTTGGATATCACAAATTTGGCTGTGCCTTATTAGTCACAAGTGCCATATCTGTTGGTATGAAATTCCTTTGTCTACTACTTTAATGAAGGTGTTAAACCCATTTATTTTGAACAGTTTATGTATTTGTTGCTAATAAGTCAATTGTAATACCAATGAGAGAGTCCATCTACAGTGACCAGTATGGATAAATGCTTTCACTGCTTCTGTAACCGCCACTCTTGGCACATTCATAACAACAGGAAAAGCTGGATGAATACCACATCACCATGAACAAAACGGTCTGCGAACTGATCAGTGAAGTGAGAAGAAATGGGGTGGAAAACATGATTATCCTCAAGAAGAAGGTCGGCTCTACAAAGAACGATGACACTTTAAAAGAGAACCTGGCACGAGTAAGCAAGTCTGTTAACTCTCTACTTTCACTAGAGAAAAAATTGTGTTTCTTGGTCCAGAGGTTACTCTGACCCTTGACCTTGGGTAAAGGACATCTACAACTGGCTAAAAACTGTTGCGAAACGACTGACTGTGGTTCCATTCCACCTCTGTTGCTCTGCATCATAGCCCCTGTTATAAAGTTACCAGAATCTAAGAGAACAAATGAAAATAAAGTCAACAATACTAAAAACATGGAAATGTTCATGCAGCATAGGACTCAAGGTTGTGTGCACATGTATGTATCTTTATCTATAATTTAACCTTGCACCAAAGCTTTCTCTAGTGCACTAAAACCCATGATGACTGAATAACTTTTTGTACATTATTGTCTAAGTAATATTGTAGATTTGTTTTCAGAGACTGGAATATCCTTTTGTTAATCTCCTGAGGAATTGTTTCCAAAATATAATCCATTCACTAATTTTATTGTTTTTCAACAAACTGAATTGCTGGAAAGATCCTCCAGAGGTTTTGAGAAATCGCTTGATTTATAGCAATGATATTTTCACTAACCTGATTCAGCTCATTTCTTTTAAATAATAACTTAGTAGACAATTATTACAATAGACAGAAATCCAAGTCTATTACGGATTGAAGAAATTAATAATTTAAAGATTTGGGTTTATTACATTTTTACATTTCAGCTAATACATGCAAAATGCAAATGTTACACCCTTGTTCAAAAAAGGGTGTAAGGATAAACTCAGCAACCACAGGCCAATCAGTTTAACCTCGGTGGTGGGGAAACTTTTAGGAACGATAATCCGGGACGGAATTAACAGTCACTTGGACCAGTGTGGATTGATTAGAGAAAGCCAACACGGATTTGTTAAAGGCAAATCGTGTTTAACTAACTTGATAGAGTTTTTTGATGAGGTAACAGAGAGGGCCGATGAGGGCAATGCAGTTGATGGAGTTGATGTTTAAAAGGTGTTTGATAAAGTGCCGCATAATAGGCTTGTCATCAAGATTGAAGCCCATGGAATCAAAGGGGCAGTAGCAGCATGGATACAGAATTGGCTAACTAACAGGAAGCAGAGAGTAGTGGTGAACGGTTGTTTCTCGGACTGGGAGGAGGTGTACAGTAGCGTTCCTTAGAGGTCAGTACTGGGACCACTGTTTTTCTTGATATATATTAACGACTTGGACTCGGGTGTACAGGGCACAATTTCCAAATCTGCAGATGACACAAAACTTGGAAGTGTAGTGAACAGTGAGGAGGATAGCGATAGACTTCAAGAAGATACAGACAGGCTGGTGAAATGGCGGACATGTGCCAGATGAAATTTAACATAGAAAAATGCGAACTGATACATTTCGGTCGGAAGAACGAGGAGAGGCAATATAAACTAGAGGGTACAATTCTAAAAGGGGTACAGGATCAGAGAGATCTGGGGGTATATGTGCACAAATCGTTGAAGGTGGCAGGGCAGGTTGAGAAAGCGGTTAAAAAAGCATATGGGATCCTGGGCTTTATAAATAGAGGCATGGAGTACAAAAGTAAGGAAGTCATGATGAATCTTTATTAAACGCTGGTTCGACCATAACTGGAGCACTGTGTCCAGTTCTGGGCACCGCACTTTAGGAAAGGTGTAAAGGCCTTACAGAGGGTGCAGAAAAGAATTACTAGAATGAGGGACTTTAGTTACGTATATAGATTGTAGAAGCTGGGGTTGTTCTCCTTGGAACAGAGAAGATTGAGAGGAGATTTGATAGAGGTATTTAAAATCGTGAAGGGTCTAGACAGAATAGATAGAAAGAAACTGTTCCCATTGGCGGAAGGGTCAAGAACCAGAGGACATAGATTTAAGGTGATTAGCAAAAGAACCAAAGGTGACATGAGGAAAATCTTTTTTACACAGCGAGTGGTTATGATCTGGAATGCATTGCCAGAGTAGATGCTGGAGGCAGATTCAATCATGGCCTTCAAAAGGGAACTGGATAAGTACTTGAAAGGAAAAAATTTGCAGGGCAATGGGGATAAGACGGGGGAGTGGGACTAGCTGGATTGCTCTTGCATCGGACTCGATGGGTCGAATGGCCTCCTTCCATGCTGTAACCTTTCTATGATGATTCTATGATACATTACAACAAAATCAGACCAGTTGCCAAAAATTAGAAAATTTGACAAGACTTTTTATGGATTGGCATTTTTAACACTCATTATTTGTGTATGAACCTTAACCTTTCTGGAATCTGCATTTCCAATACAGAACTTTGATCTCACTTTCTGCTACTTGGCTGTGTTTTTTTTAAATGCATACTTGAGTTTTGTGCATGTTATGCCATGGTAGCTAATCTGGATTTAGATTGTAAACAGCAAGACAATTAATTTAATTGGAACATTTGTATTGCAATGTAGGCCAGACTTTAACTATTGAAGAGCATCCTGGACACCCTATCAAGAAAGTTAAATGGTGCTTCCCATTGCATTTCTGTGCAATTGTAAAGTTAATAAAAGCAAACAAAACTTGGGCAGGGGACAGTTTCTTCAATCGGAAATACTACTCCCTTAAACACTTAAAAAAAAATTGTTTATAATACTTTCTACATGTGTATTTTCCTGCTGTGGGAGCAATTTGTATAAAACCCATAATGCTGGGCCTTCGGATGAGTAAAGATTCACTTGAGTAACATATACAGAAGACCCATTTCATTCCGCTATAATTATGCTGAGAAGCGATTAGCATTCTTTCCCATCCAGTCCCAAAAATCAAACATGATTAAAAGATTTTGACTTGCATTGCACATTTTCATTCTGTATCAATTAAGAGAAGTTCCAAACACATTATCTACGGTTTATAGGGGGAGTACTTTAGATTACAATAAAGCCAATGCTTCATTAAAATACACTTCAAACAGTAGGCATGTCTACCAACTCACTCGAAGGAACCTTCAAGCGTCTTTGACCAGTTAACTCATTTCAGCAGCACTCAGCTCCTTGTGTTATCTCTGCTTGTATGATCTGCTTGGGTACTCCTGCTGATTCAGGCTGCTAGCTCAACTTTCACAATATAGTTTAATATTGGTGATCCGTAGATGCAATCAGGTCAGGCTATAATATTTAACCCCCCGATTGGCTTAAAAAAGTAGCATTTGGAGCAATCTTTTAGCCATAATGGATTGATTAAAGAGAGATTATACCTTATTTTGAAAGGGAAGGACAGCAGAGGCAATGAATACTTAAAATAAATATGTAAAAGTAAAATAGAATTTTATACAGTATTGTTTAAGCAAAATAACATTTAAAGAAGTATATTAGAAAGATAATGGGGAAGAAGAGAAAATGGGAGAAACAGTGAAGACAGACAGAACAGAAATAAAGGTCTTAATGTTGCTTTGATTGTCAGTAGTATATATTAGCAGTGTAATGTCAGTGTTACCTTATCAATGCTCCTTACAGATGAATAGCATTTTACAGAAATACAATTATTGGATTTTTCAACATTGTGGTGAGTGAGATGAAATTATTGCCAATACCTCAGGATGGGAAAGAAGAGGGATGATCACAAAATAAATTCATGCTGGTGAATATATACGTGTAGACATTTATGTTTTGCCATCTGAGTATGTTCATTTTATATGATGTCAGTTTGGTTCTTTCACTACAGAGATCAATGGATAGAGGATGGACTGTGTGGAGCCCTTCTTATCTCATGGTGACATGAATTGGACATGACAATTATGAGTCCTGTGTTAAACGAGAGTAGAATGATAGCTATGATGTGGTGAACAAGAAGGTTGCCTCAATGATGGTTTTGTGATGTTGCTGAAGTGGAGCCTGTTGGGGAGTGGTGAAGGGCTGGAGGTGTTCTTTGGAGAGTAGTGAAAGATGGAACATCTCTTCTGAAGCTCAAGACAAATCCTTTCCTTTTGTTTTCCCAGCAAGATCAGATGCAGTCCTTACGAGAAGAGAACAGTAAACTGCAGAGATTGGTGTGTAAGCTGAAAACCTTGAGCTGCTGGCGACAGACTGTAAAACAAGAGCAGTTCCAAAGATCCTGCAGTGCCTTGGAGCAGGTGAGAGAAGGCACGTGGTCCTGAGGTTATTGGAAAGAGCACACACTATATGAATCTGTAAGGAACCTTGATGACAACAACCAGCTGCTAATAAAATATGATGATAGTCTGACACAGATAGTTAGTAAGGGACATAATATTGTTCTTAGCATTTCATAAATCTCAGTAACCTGCAAGTGACCATGTGAAACTTGAAGTCTCTTTACTGAATGTTCTTTACAACTTTTTAAACAGCAGCTGTATTTGTTGTGATGATCTGGAATGCACTGCCTGAGAGGATGGTGAAAGCAGATTCAATAGTAACTTTCAAAAGGGAATTGGATAAATACTTGAAAAGGAATAATTTGCAGGGCTATGGGGAAAGAGCGGGGGAATGGACTAATTGGATAGCTCTTTCAAAGATCCAGACACAGGCACGATGAGCCAAATGGCCTCCTTCTCTGCTGTATGATTTTATTATTTGAGGTATTTTATTTAGACTGCTTTTGATTACACAATGTGGACAATAGCTTTCAGGACCACATAGGTCACTTTATCAGGTGAGTAATAATAGGAATCTTATCACACCTGCATTTAGTATTCTTATTAATAGAAGAGTTTTTTTAAAAAGCACTCATTGGAATGTAGTGGGTGTCCTTGTTACAATCACTCAATATTCAGAGTGTCAGGAGAGCATAACACTTGTAAAATTACACCACATGAATTGATCCTCCATGTAATTTTTTCTAAAAATAAATATTAAAAGTAAAGTTAATCTTTGGAGAATGAATCTTTGCTGTAGCGCTGTGCTATGATTGGGAACAGATAAAATGTTGAGCTGGGGTGAGTACCCCTTCATAATAGATTCTACTTTAAACTTTGACTCTGGCTGCGCTCACTCTTCACCTAGTGGCCAGTTCAAGTCTGCCACAGGCCAAGGTTTGCGATCTGAGCCCTGCCAGTTTTTTTTTGGAAGCTCTGGGACATGTGGGGGGAAATTTCACCCCCAGTCGACGAGAATGCCTGGCAGAGATTGGGGTCCCGCCTCCAATATTCAAATGACTTCAAAACTAGAAGTTTAACCTGGATGAGGAAACTAATTTCTGTGGCGGAGGGAAGGTCCATCCCCATTGGAGATGCTCCTCAATTCTGTGTAAGCGGGTTTTTCTTGTCCTCAAGACCTGGTCTCCCGAGTGACCACTCAATCGAAGAATAATGCTCATGAGGATGGGGAGATCCAGCAAGAGAAAGGAAATAACATTGCAAGTGGGGGAGGGCAGGAATTGTGGCAATAAATAAAAAGGTTTTTCTCTTCCTGATCACTGTAAACCCATGAACATTTAAATTTTTGCTGACCTGTCACCAAGAAAAGAACAGACATTTAACCAGATAAAGTCAGTTTCTCTCTCTCTCTCTTAGCTCAATTTTTTTAAAGTCAAATGATGGCAGTTGAAGGGAATTGACCCTTTAACCATTATATTTTAACAGGAAGTCATTAAAATCAAGAAGGATTGTCTCAATGTTAAAATGCTTGCAGAAGAGGAGGCTGTTCTTCTGCGTCAGCAGCTCGTAGCTCTGAGAAAAGCTCTGTGCAGGTCCCAGTCCGAGAATGAGAAAATGAAGAAAGAACTGAAAAAAGAGGTACTCGCAGAAACTCCATACACTGATCATTACACGCCACCCAGCATCGAAAGACAATCAGCATCCTGCAGCAGATACATCTCCGTAACCCAGAATACCCACCCCTACCAACTACTGTCGCATCAGACAACCTGCTAATAATGTCCTGAATGTTGCAGTGGGTTAGAATATTGATCAGACTGGTGAGATGAAAATCTCTTCTAGTTGATTAGGTATGTGGCAGAGTAAAGGCAGACCTTGCTGTGTTCAAATTGTCTGCTGCGTGTCCCTCCATTACAACAGTGTCTACACTTCAAAAGTACTTCATTAGCTGTAAAGCGCTTTGGGACGTCTTGAGATTGTGAAAGGTGCTATATAAATGCAAGTCCTTTCCTTTTATATAATTTGTAAGAGAGTGTGCAAAAACATTAGTCCCTCAAAGAGTAAAATGTCATGTTTAGCGGGTAGCACCCACAGAGATGCCACTCGCGATATCATGTACCTGACGCACTGAGTTTTTATTCACCACAGAAACGACTGCTGAAGGAGTACGAGCACAGGGTATCTCGGGAGTTAAGGAGCCGACAGCAGCTGGACAGCATGAAGGCCTCCAACATGGAGCGACTGCTGGAAGATATGGAGGAGAAAGAACAGAGATTCCATATCCTAAGCAATGATTTTGAGAAGTCTTCCAAAATCGCTCAGATACAGCACAGTAAAATCGATAAGGAGATCAAACAGGTACTGAATTACAGGAGGCATGCTTCGGCACTCCATAGTTTTCCAACTAAAATTGTGCTGTATAGAAAGTCCATTTAGATGTGAAATTCTAATCTGTGTTTGTTGAATACATCAGCATTCTTCTGGAGTGAGGGAAAAAGACCCTCCCCAGGGCGCTGGACTAAAACTGACTGGAAGTCAGGAGATGGGACTGGTGATGTAAATAGCATAATCTTGACTTTTTCTGGACACCATAGACTATAGTACGGGGTGTCAGAAAGCATGTAGTCATACTTGAGTCAAAGAGTAGCTTTTTTTATGTTATGAAAAATAAGTATGCTTTGAAGGCTCAGTGACTGGTAGAGCACTGGACTCTCAATCAGAGGGCCCAAGTGTGAATGTCAACCACAATTAACACAAGAGGCTTAGCTGCTGTTATTGGGTGATCTTTGACAGATTTTGGCTGGGCTGTGTGATGGGTCACTTTGTTGCAATGAAGCACTGAATCTCAGGCAAGGCACCCGAGGAGGGAGGGCGGAGGGAGACTAAAATCGACTAGCTACTTTGCAGAAGCGCAGGTTGTGCTGTTTGAATATGAGAGAAAGTTGAGAATGAAGAGAGATAATTTGGCCCATAAAGCTAGTCCTGCCAGTATTACAACTCACCCAACCTAGCATCTAACTGCATCTTGCCCCCCTCAATCAACAACTTTGAATCCACTACCATACTTGATAGATCATTGCAAATGTTAGATAAAAAAATTATTTTCTTAAAGGATGACTGGTTTTCAATTTGCTTTTCACTACTTTAGTTTAAATTTATATCCTTTTGTTCTACTGGCCTGATTGACCTTAAAGTAAAAAGATTTTTTTTTAATGATTTGGGAAAGGTCAGGGGAATGGATAGCTCTTTCAGAGAACCAGAACAGGTATGATGAACAGAATGGTCTCCTTGAATCTTGTATGATTCTAAGTAATATTTGGGTATTGAGTGTGACAGATTCAGCTCAGGCTAGCTGAAAGAGGAAGTGTAGTGGGAATTAGTAGTAGTAACTTAAAAGTATTCAAAATAGGGCAACAAATAAATGGAGGGTATCTCCTCCATGAAACCCACTACCTGCTACCTCAACCCATTCTTGATCCAGCTCCTGACCGCTCAACGGTCTTTCCTTGGTCCAATGCTAACTTTCCCTTCCTCTCTAAAGCCATTCAATAAATTGTCACCTCTAACCCTACTCCTGCTTCTCCAGCCACACCCATGTTTCAGTCTGGTTTCAGCTTCAAACACACCACCAAAACCAGTCACCAATGGTGATTTGCACGACTGCAAAGAGGGTGCACTGTCCCTTTTCATCCTCCTTTGTCTCTGCGGCTTTTGACACAGTCAATAAGTCCATCCTGCTCCACTGCCTTTACCTTGTGGTCCATCTTTACAGCACTTCCCATCGGGATTCCATTCCTACCTGTCCCAATGCAGCTAGTACCTTTCCTCCAGTAGTTTCTCTTTCCTTGCCTGTGCATTAACCTCTGGCATACTCCAAGGCTCCATCCATGGTCCCCTCCTGTTCCTCATTTACATGCTGTCCCTTGGTGATATTATCTACAAGCACAGACATAAACTCCAACTTATCCAGATCTCTGTCACTCGTATTCTATTCTGCACCAAATCCTGCAGCTCATCGTCCATGTCCTTGCCAATCTCCACTGGATCCCCATTCCCCAGTAATTTGACTTGAAAACCCCCCATCCTTGAGTTCAAATCCCACTTTAACCTCACTCTTCCTCCCTGCCTATGCATTTTCCTCCAACCCTACATCCAATGAACATCCTCTATTCTGCCGACTCTGGTCTTTTATGCATCCTCTTACCCCCACCCTGTGCGCTACCATCACATCTCTGTAGTCTGGAACGCTAACCCTAAACTCCTCTACTTTGCTACCATTCTCTTCATCTTCAAAAGCTCCTTCAAAAAC
The DNA here is from genome assembly GCF_035084215.1 of Heptranchias perlo. Lineage (NCBI taxonomy): Eukaryota > Metazoa > Chordata > Chondrichthyes > Hexanchiformes > Hexanchidae > Heptranchias > Heptranchias perlo. The sequence goes on from NC_090329.1 coordinate 111,806,165, forward strand.
CGACCTCTGCTTTCAGCCACCTCTTCTAATTCCTTCCCTCTTCCTGCTCAGTCCCCTTGAAACCCTCTATACAGTGCCTTGTGACATTTTGAAGTTTGACAGGCGTTATAACAATGCAAGTTGTTGTTGAGGGTAGCAACCAAGGACCAGTTGGGACATTACCATCCTTAACCTTGAGAACCAATGACCAGATCACATAGCACAAGTGGATCATTGAAAACAGGGTAACTAACACAGCAGTGCTCACCTGTTGTTCTGTTTGTAGCAATAAATTCCTTTTAAATATAAGCATTTTCATGTTTAATTATCACTTTTTTTTAATCTAAAAGCATTTATGACTACAGTGAAACCCACATAACTAACTTTTGGGACTGGCTCAAGGAAATCTTTATCAGCAATTGGTCTCTTAATAAAGGTTCAAATGTAACATTAATATAATGCAGGGTCTGTCATTAGATGGTCACTGTAGACAGTTGGTCTTCCTCTACAAATGATCTTTAGTACAGGTTTCACATTTTGAAAAGGGAACTGACCCCCATGTGGGCCAAGCAGTGGTTGACAGCCCTGCTTTATGTAAATTGTCGCTATGCATTCCATTATAATTCTTTGCAACCTCAATAAACACAGTGCTTACGATTCGTGATGTAACTGAAGAAGAGATTCTGCACCAAGTGCTGCTCCCCAGACCACTTCAGAACAGCAGTTTTAACACACAAGACGCATGAACGAAGGAGACCGGGAGGCAAGAGCGAATGTACAAATAACTTTCAGAGCATTATTCGGATGAACTCAGACAATTGACCTTGATTGAGGACAATTTGGTGATATCATGATATTGTAATGTCCCTATGGTTTGAACCACAGCTTGTACTGGAAGGGTTGCATAAACAAGTTTTAAAAAAATGTTGAAAAGGAACCAAGGCCTAAACATCTGCAAGATATGAATTCTTGCTGGGGTACGATGTCACAAGTAATGGTTGTCCTTTTACACCTCACCCAAGTGACTATTACTCACATGTGAATCTAGATAATGAATATCAGTAGGCTGCTCCACCGTAAGGGCATCACAGCAGGGCCTAATCCTGCCCCTACTCAGCATCACCAAATAATGATCAGGAGCAAGAACCCTGGCCAATTTTCCACTCCCAAGCCACAGCAATTGAGGCCAACTGTAGCGTCTCTTCCATCATTCCAACTGATATATGGATAGGCTAGGAATTGAGCCTGGGACCTTCCTGGTATATAGCTCAGTTACTCACTGGAGAAATTCACCCAGCCACTGGGGAGCAAAGTTTACATTTTAAAATCTTCCAGACAGTCCACTCAAAAACTAGACTCAGTCCAAAATCAGACAGGTTGCGACCAACCCTAACTGTGCACAAGATGCAAATGATAGTGGAACCTGTCTCTTAAGACCATCGATTTTGCTAAGGAAAGGTGGTCTTTCAAACTGAATGGAATGGGAGATCTTCCAGCCAGCAAATTGTAGTGGCATATAAAAAATGGTATAAAAACAGAAAATGCTGGAAAACACTCAGCGGGACAGGCAGCATCTGTAGAGAGAGAAACAGAGTTAATATTTCAGGTCGATGACCTTTGATATGAAAAGTGGCCTTTGATTTTGAGGGGTCTTAAAAGATTGGTTTCTCTGAAGCAGTGAAATTATATTCAGTATTTCACAAAGAATTGTCAACATCTTTTGGCAGGCTCCTCCCTGAGAGTTCTTGGAATGTGATAGTACCGGTATAACTACTCTGGTGACTTTTTCAGTGTTGTTTTTATATTACACACCTTCTCATAAACTGCATTTCTGGCTTACAATGTGTAGCTTACCCAATCTTTAAGAATCAGGAAATGAGTTTTATTCTAGGTTTGGTTTGTTTACAAAGACAACAGAAATAGGATTCAAAATTGAGACTGTGAAACGACACAATAGGACAGGTAGCTGATATTAGTAAAAAAAAAACTGTCCCTCTTGCATATTAGGGAACAAAATTGCTTACCAGTCATTATGGGTTCTAACCTCGCTCCAGCAATTGAGTAAATAATCTAGATTGATACCTCAGTTCAATACTGAGAGTGCTGCATTGTCAAGAAGTAAGCAATCTTACAACACCAGGTTATAGTCCAACAGTTTGATTTGAAAATCACAAGCTTTCGGAGCTTACCTCCTTCTTCACCTGACGAAGGAGGTAAGCTCCGAAAGCTTGTGATTTTCAAATAAAACTGTTGGACTATAACCTGGTGTTGTAAGATTCCTTACATTTGTCCACCCCAGTCCATCACCGGCATCTCCACATCTTGTCAAGAAGTGCCATCTTTCAGGTGAGATATTAAACTGAGGGTCCTGTTCAAATGAACATCTAAGTTCCCGTTTAAAGAAGATCAGAGAGGTAACGTTCATCCCTCAACCAATACCACAAAACAGATTAACTGGTCATTTATCTCATTTACTGTTTGGGATCTTGCTGTGCGTAAATTGGCTGCCACGTTTCTCTACAAACCAACAGTGAGTGAACTTGAAATATAATTCATAGGCTGTGAGGTGCTTTGGGATATCCCGAGGATGTAAAAGGTGCTATATAAATGGAAGTTCTTTCTTGCTGTCCCATACACACAGGCAAATGCAGAGGCGGCTTGGGGGAGAGTAGGTCGCATGGAAAACCTGCACAAGAAGCTTCCTGCATGTGGGAGCATGGTGCTGTGAGATTGCATTCAGTCACTGATTCACAGGAAAAAGCTTCTTGCCTGACAAGTGATATCTCTCTCACCTCTAGCTCCTAACCTCTCCATCACAACCTTTATCTCTATTTTGTCAATACTCCCTACCTAATAGCATTAGGGGAGATCCTTCACCACATGCACTGCCGCGGTTCAAGAAGATTGCCCACCACCACCTTCTCAGGGCAACTCGAGATGGGCAATAAATGCCAGCTTTGCCAGCGATGTCCACATCCCGAGAATACATTTTAAAAAAGATACTCCTATGGTCAGTGTTACTGTACGCACTTTTCCATCTCCTTACATCCTCATTGTGTTAAAACCAAGAGTCATCGCACAATCTCTTACACTTAACTCATTCACGTATCATCTTTAACATAGAAAACATCTCAAGGCTCTATATAGGGAGGGGAGAAAAAAGAATAGCTTAAAGGAATGGACACCGAAACTTGATTGAAGCACCTCGGAACCTTTTACTACATTAAAGGCGCTATATAAATGCAAGTTGTTGATTTTGGAAGAAAGAGGTCTGAAACAATTTTGACATTGTGATACTTTATTGCTTCTTGCTGATGGGAGAATGAACCAACGGAAGCAGAGGATAATTCCAGTATCTAAAGAATTTTCTGCACATTATCCTGGGCATGTTATCAAAAGTTTATCATCATAGTAGGTACAGCACAGGAGGAGGCCATTTGGCCCATCGTGCCTGTGCCGGCTCTTTGAATGAGCTATCCGATTAGTCCCAATCCCCAGCTCTTTTCCCATAGCCCTGCAAATTTTTTCCCTTCAAGTATTTATCCAATTCAAATTTGAAAGTTACTATTGAATCTGCTTCCACCATCCTTTCAGGCAGTGCATTCCAGATCATTACAACTCACTGCGTAAAAAAATGTTTCCTCACATCGCCTCTGGCTCTTTTGCCGATCATCTTAAATCTATGTCCTCTGGTTACCGACCCTTCTGCCACTGGAAATAGTTTCTCCTTATTTGCTCTGTCAAAACCGTTCATGATTTTGAACACCTCTATCAAATCTCCCATTAACCTTCTCTGTTCTAAGGAGAACAACCCCAGCTTTTCCAGTCTCTCCACATAACTGAAGTCCCTCATCCCCGGTGCCATTCTAGTAAATCTCTTCTGCACCCCCTCTAAGGCCATGACATCCTTCCTAAAGTGTGGTGCCCAGAACTTTTTTTTTATTCATGGGATGTGGGGGTCACTGGCAAGGCCAGCATTTATTGCCCTTGAGAAGGTGGAGGTGAGCCGCTTTCTTGAAACGCTGCAGTCCGTGTGGTGAAGGTTCTCCCACAGCGGGAGTTCCAGGATTTCGACCCAGCGACGATGAAGGAACGGCTATATATTTCCAAGTCGGGATGGTGTGTGACTTGGAGGGGAACGTGCAGGTGGTGTTGTTCCCAGGTACCTGCTGCTGTTCTCCTTCTAGGTGGTAGAGTTCGCGGGTTTGGGAGGTGCTGTCGAAGAAGCCTTGGTGAGTTGCTGCAGTGCATCCTGTGGATGGTACACACTGCAGCCACGCTGCACCGGTGGAGAAGGGAGTGAATGTTTAGGGTGGTGGTTGGGGTGCCAGTCAAGCGGGCTGCTTTGTCCTGGATGGTGTCGAGCTTCTTGAGTGTTGTTGGAGTTGCACTCATCCAGGCAAGTGGAGAATATTCCATCACACTCCTGACTTGTGCCTTGTAGATGGTGGTAAGGCTTTGGGGAGTCAAGAAGTGAGTCACTCGCCGCAGAATACCCAGCCTCTGACCTGGTCTTGTAGCCACAGTATTTATGTGGCTGGTCCAGTTAAGTTTCTGGTCAATGATGATCCCCAGGATGTTGATGGTGGGGGATTCGGCAATGGTAATGCCATTGAATGTCAAGGGGAGGTGGTTAGACTCTCTCTTGTTGGAGATGGTCATTGCCTGGCACTGTGTGGTGCAAATGTTACTTGCCATTTATCAGCCCAAGCCTGGATGTTGTCCAGGTCTTGCTAGCTGTGGGCACGGACTGCTTCATTATCTGAGGGGTTGAAAATGGAACTGAACAGCAAACATCCCCACTTCTGACCTTATGATGGAGGGTAGATTATTGATGAAGCAGCTGAAGATGGTTGGGCCTAGGACACTGCCCTGAGGAACTCCTGCAGCAATGTCCTGCGGTTGAGATGATTGGCCTCCAACAACCACTACCATTTTCCTTTGTGCTAAGTACGACTCCAGCCACTGGAGAGTTTTCCCCCTGATTCCCATTGACTTCAATTTTACTAGGGCTCCTTGGTGCCACACTCGGTCAAATGCTGCCTCGAAGTCAAGGGCAGTCACTCTCACCTCACCTCTGGAATTCAGCTCTTTCGTCCGTAATGAGGTCTGGAGCCGAGTGGTCCTGGCAGAACCCAAACTGAACATCGGTGAGCAGGTTATTGGTGAGTAAGTACCGCTTGATAGCACTGTCAACGACACCTTCCATCACTTTGCTGATGATTGAGAGTAGACTGATGGGGCGGTAATTGGCTAGATTGGATTTGTCCTGCTTTTTGTGGACAGGACATACCTGGGCAATTTTCCACTTTGTCGGGTAAATGCCGGTGTTGTAGCTGCACTGGAACAGCTTGGCTAGAGGCGCGGCTAGTTCTGGAGCACAAGTTTTCAGCACTACAGCTGGGATATTGTCCGGGCCCATAGCCTTTGCTGTATCCAGTGCACTCAGCCATTTCTTGATATCATGTGGAGTGAATCGAATTGGCTAAAGACTGGCTTCTGTGATGGTGGAGATATCGGGAAGAGGCTGAGATGCATCATCCACTCGACACTTCTGGCTGAAGATGGCTGCAAACGCTTCAGCCTTGTCTTTTGTGCTGGGCTCTGCCATCATCATTGATGATGGGGATGTTCACTGAGCTTCCTCCTCCTGTTGTTTAATTGTCCATCACCATTCACGACTGGATGTGGCAGGACTGCAGAGCTTTGATCTGATTCGTTGATTGTGGGATCGCTTAGCTATGTCTGCGCATGTTGCTTCCGCTGTTTAGCATGCATGTAGTCCTGTGTTGTCGCTTCACCAGGTTGGCACCTCATTTTTAGGTACGCCTGGTGCTGCTCCTGGCATGTTCTTCTACACTCCTCATTGAACCAGGTTGATCCCGTGGCTTGATGGTAATGGTAGCCTGAGGGATATGCCGGGCCATAAGGTTACAGATTATGGTAGAATACAATTCTGCTGCTCCTGATGGCCCACAGTGCCTCATGGATGCCCAGTTTTGAACTGAACATGATATTCCAGCTGAGGTGTAACCAGTGTTCTTTAAAGGTTTAGTAGAACTTCCTTGCTTTTATACTCTGTGGGCTATAAATTGGGCCGCGTAGCATCCGTTTTGTAGGTGCTACACTGCCTCCTAAGGACCCAAAATGGCAACCTGAATGCACGCACACCCTTCTAGTGTGATGTGCGTCGGTCGCCATCTTGATAAAGGCGTTTGCATACCCACAGATAACGAACACCGGCAGCATTAAAGTAGGAAGAATATGCGTTAGATTTTTTAAAAATTTATTCGTTCATGGGATGTGGGTGTCGCTGGCAAGGCCAGCACTTATTGCCCATCCATAATTGCCCTTGAGATCAGTGTGCAACGCTGATTTAAACGGACAGATGTGATTTTGGAACTCAGCCTCCAGCCAACGCACTCTTAACCTCGCACAGCCGAACAGGTTGTAAACAGCATGGAGGACCCCTCAACAGCGCTATTTAAAGAGATCATGCAGGAGTTGTAAGGATAAACCCAACAACTACAGGCCAGTCAGTTTAAGCTCAGTGGTGCGAAAACTTTTAGAAACAATAATCCAGGACAGAATTAACAGTCACTCAGACAAGTGTGGATTAATTAGAGAAAGCCAGCACAGATTTGTTAAAGGCAAATCGTGTTTAACTAACTTGTTAGAGTTTTTTGAAGAAGTAACAGAGAGGGTCGATGAGGGCAATGCGGTTGATGTGGACGTTCAAAAGACTTTTGATAAAGTGCCGCATAATAGGCTTGTCATCAAGATTGAAGCCCATGGAATCAAGGGGGCAGTAGCAGCATGGATACAGAATTGGCTAAGTGACAGGAAACAGAGAGTAGTGGTGAACGGTTGTTTTTTGGACTGGGGGGAGGTGTACAGTGGTGTTCCCCAGGGGTCGGTAATAGGACCACTGTTTTTCTTGATATATATTAATGATTTGGACCTGGGTGTATAATTTCATAATTTGCAGATGGTACAAAAATTGGAAGTGTAGTGAACAGTGAGGAGGATAGTGATAGACTTCAAGAGGACATAGACAGGCTGGTGGAATGGATGGACACGCGGCAGATGAAATTTAACGCAGAGAAATGCAAAGTGATACATGTCGGTAGGAAGAATGAGGCAAGGCAATATAAATACTTATCCAGTTCCCTTTTGAATCTGCCTCCACCATTGCCTTGGGCAGTGCATTCCAGATTCTAACCACTCGCTGTGTAAAAAAAAAGTTTTTCCTCATTCACCTTTGGTTCTTCTGCCAATCACCTTAAATCTATATCCTCTGGTTCTTTACCCTTCCGCCAATGGGAACAGTTTCTCTGTCTAGACCCTTCTCAATGTTCTCACCCAATGTCTAGACATTGCTACTGTCTGTTGCTCAATGTAATGTTATGAAGTTAGCAAAGCATTGTTAGCTTAAACCTTGCAATACCCCCTGCTTCCTTGGATACCTTTGTATGAGATACTGGTTGAGAATCTTCCTGTCAGCAGCATTACTCTGCAATGTAACCTGTTTTCTGTCCTTGGTTAGGTACGCTGTCAGCTGTCCCATGAGCGCAACTTGAAACTAGATGCCTTCCAGCGGGTCGATGAATTGCAAAGCCAGATGTATGACTTTGAGGCTGCTTTGTCTCTAAGAAGCACTGCTGCAGGTAAAGCAAATATGTTGTCCAACTACTTATTATAATTTATAAAGAGTGTTTTATTTCTCTGCATTTTCTATATATATCACTAAGTTTCGCATTTGCATGTCAGACCAGAAGATATATTTCCCTGTAAATTTAGATGGCTAATGTCGTTATGCCTGTAATACCTGTAAACATTCGTCACGCATAGCCATATTCCCCACACTCTCAGTTTAGCATATAACTAAATCACAGGCAGCACAGTAACACAGCATGTTGGAACTCCAACAAAGTGATTAGACACAGGCTTTCGTCTGTAATGTCCCCCTATAGCTACCTGCAATGGCTTCTCTTCCCGCTCCCACACCGTTACCTCTGGAACACCTCGGTAACACCGCCGTCTCCGCACCGCCTCAGCTCACCTGCTGCTGAAACCCTGTGTCTAGACTCGACTATGCCAATGCTCTCTTGGCCGGCGAAAACTCTTACCCGTATCCTAACTCGCATTAAGTCCCGTTCACCCATCACCCATTTGCTTGTTGACCTACGTTGGCCCCCAGTCCGGAAACACCTTGATTTTAAAAATTCTTATCCTTGTTTTCAAAGCCCTCCATGGTCTCGTCCCTCCCTATCTCTGTGATCTCCTCCAGCCCAACAACCCTCCAAGATGTCTGCGCTCCTCCCATTCTGGCCCCTTGCTCATCCACGATTTTCATTCCTCCACGATTGATGTCCATGCCTTCAGCTGCCTAGGGCCTAAGCTCTGGAATTCCCTTCATAAACCTCTCCTCCTCTCTACTCTCTGTCCTCCTTTTAAGACGCGCCTTAAAACCTATCTTTTTGACCAAGCTTTTAGTCACCTGTTCTAATATCTGCTTACGTGGCTCAGTGTCAAATTTTGTTTGATAATCGCTCCTGTGAAGCACCGTGGGACATTTACAATGCTAAAGGCACTATATAAATGCAAGTTGTTGTTGTTATTGTCACAGGGAATATGAGCAACATTAGTCAATCCCCAGTACATAGATGCACTGATGCATTGCTTGCCAGGGCAAACACCTTCTTCACTTTTTATATGCTTCACAGCCTGCAGGTTGTGGATGACTTTGGCTAATTCAAGGATTAAGCTCAGTTGGTAAGACGATACCCCGTCTGTCGGTTCAGGTGGATGTTGGGATGATCAGATGGATATAGACCAGTTAGCCTAACATCTGTTGTGGGGAAAATGCTGGAGTCTATAATTAAGGATAGGGTGACTGAACACCTCGAGAATTTTCAGTTAATCAGAGAGAGCCAGCATCGATTTGTGAAAGGTAGGTCGTGCCTGACAAACCTGATTGAATTTTTGAAGAGGTGACTAAAGTAGTGGACAGGGGAATGCCAATGGATGTTATTTATATGGACTTCCAGAAGGCATTTGATGAGGTCCCACATAAGAAACTGTTAGCTAAGATAGAAGCCCATGGAATCGAGGGAAAAGTACGGACTTGGTTAGGAAGTTGGCTGAGCGAAAGGCGACAGAGAGTAGGGATAATGGGTAGCTACTCACATTGGCAGGATGTGACTAGTGGAGTCCCGCAGGGATCTGTCTTGGGGCCTCAATTATTCACAATATTTATTAACGACTTAGATGAAGGCATAGAAAGTCTCATATCTAAGTTTGCCAATGTCACGAAGATTGGTGGCATTGTAAGCAGTGTAGATTAAAACATAAAATTACAAAGCGATATTAATAGATTAGGTGAATGGGCAAAACTGTGGCAAATGGAATTCAGTGTAGACAAATGTGAGGTCATCCACTTTGGATCAAAAAAGGATAGAACAGGGTACTTTCTAAATGGTAAAAAGTTAAAAACAGTGGATGTCCAAAGGGACTTAGGGGTTCAGGTACATAGATCATTGAAGTGTCATGAACAGGTGCAGAAAATAATCAAGAAGACTAATGGAATGCTGGCCTTTATATCTAGAGGACTGGAGTACAAGGGGGCAGGAGTTATGCTGCAGCTATACTAAACCCTGGTTAGACCACACCTGGAGTACTGTGAGCAGTTCTGGGCACCGCACCTTCGGAAGGACATATTGGCCTTGGAGGGAGTGCAGCGTAGGTTTACTAGAATGATACCCGGACTTCAAGGGTTAAGTTGCGAGGAGAGATTACACAAATTGGGGTTGTATTCTCTGGCGATTCGAAGGTTAAGGGGTGATCTGATCGAAGTTTATAAGATATTAAGGGGAACAGATAGGATGGATAGAGAGAAACTATTTCCGCTGGTTGGGGATTCTAGGAGTAGGGGGCACAGTCTAAAAATTAGAGCCAGACCTTTCAGGAGCAAGATTAGAAAACATTTCTACACACAAAGGGTGGTGGAAGTTTGGAACTCTCTTCCGCAAATGGCAGTTGATACTAGCTCAATTGCTAAATTTAAATGTGAGATAGATAGCTTTTTGGTAGCCAAAGGTATTAAGGGATATGGGCCAAAGGCGGGTATATGGAATTAGATCACAGATCAGCCATGATCTTATCAAATGGTGGAGCAGGCACGAGGGGCTGAATGGCCTACTCCTGTTCCTATGTTCCTATAAACCATCTTCAACCAGAAGTGTCGAGTGGATGATCCATCTCAACCTCCTCCCGATATCCCCACCATCACAGAAGCCAGTCTTCAGCCAATTCGAATCACTCCACATGATATCAAGAAACGGCTGAGTGCACTGGATACAGCAAAGGCTATGGGCCCGACTACATCCCAGCTGTAGTGCTGAAGACTTATGCTCCAGAACTAGCCGTGCCTCTAGCCAAAATGTTCCAGTATAGCTACAACACTGGCATCTACCCGACAATGTGGAAAATTGTCCAGGTATGTCCTGTCCACAAAAAGCAGGACAAATCCAATCCGGCCAATTACAGCCCCATCAGTCTACTCTCAATCATCAGCAAAGTGATGGAAGGTGTCGTCGACAGTGCTATCAAGCGGCACTTACTCACCAATAACCTGCTCACCGATGCTCAGATTGGGTTCCACCAGGACCACTCGGCTCCAGACCTCATTACAGCCTTGGTCCAAACATGGACAAAAGAGCTGAATTCCAGAGGTGAGGTGAGAGTGACTGCCCTTGATATCAAGGCCGCATTTGACCGAGTGTGGCATCAAGGAGCCCCAGTAAAATTGAAGTCAATGGGAATCAGGGGGAAAACTTTCCAGTGGCTGGAGTCATACCTAGCACAAAGGAAGATGGTAGTGGTTGTTGGAGGCCAATCATCTCAGCCCCAGGACATTGCTGCAGGAGTTCCTCAGGGCAGTGTCCTAGGCCCAACCATCTTTAGCTGCTTCATCAATGACCTTCCCTCCATCATAAGGTCAGAAATGGGGATGTTCGCTGATGATTGCAGTGTTCAGTTCCATTCACAACCCCTCAGATAATGAAGTAGTCCGTGCTCACATGCAGCAAGACCTGGACAACATCCAGGCTTGGGCTGATAAGTGGCAAGTAACATTCGTGCCAGACAAGTGCCAGGCAATGACCATCTCCAACAAGAGAGCATCTAACCACCTCCCCTTGACATTCAACGGCATTACCATCGCCGAATCCCCCACCATCAACATCCTGGGGGTCGCCATTGACCAGAAACTTAACTGGACGAACGACATAAATACTGTGGCTACAAGAGAAGATCAGAGGCTGGGTATTCTGTGGCGAGTGACTCACCTCCTGACTCCGCAAATCCTTTCCACCACCTACAAGGCACCAGTCAGGAGTGTGATGGAATACTCTCCACTTGCCTGGATGAGTGCAGCTCCAACAACACTCGAAGCTCGACACCATCCAGGAGAAAGCAGCCCGCTCGATTGGCACCCCATCCACCACCCTAAGCATTCACTCCCTCCATCACCGGCGCACCGTGGCTGCAGTGTGTACCATCCACAGGATGCACTGCAGCAACTCGCCAAGGCTTCTTCAACAGCACCTCCCAAACCCACGACCTCTACCACCCAAGGACAAGGGCAGCAGGCACATGGGAACACCACCATCTGCACGTTCCCCTCCAAGTCACGCACCATCTCAACTTGGAAATATATCGCCGTTCCTTCATCGTCGCTGGGTCAAAATCCTGGAACTCCCTTCCCAACAGCACTGTGGGAGAACCTTCACCACACAGACTGCAGCAGTTCAAGAAGGCGGCTCACCACCACCTTCTCAAGGGCAATTATGGATGGGCAATAAATGCCGGCCTTGCCAGCGACGCCCACATCCCATGAACGAATTAAAAAGTCAGCTCTTAAATCTTTTTTAAAAATTCATTCTGGGGAAATGAGCGCCGGCATTTATTGCCCATTCTGACCAGGTTTGATGCAATTGAGTGGGTGGCTTGGCCACTTCAGGGGGCAGTTAAGAGTCAACCACATTAGTCAGGGACTGAACCCATATATAGCCCAAACCTGGTAGGAACGGCAGGTTTCCTTCGCTAACGGTCATCAGTGAATTAGTTTGGTTTTTATGACAATCCAACAGCTTTTATGGTCCCTTTTGCTGGTGCCAGTTTTTTTTAATGTCCAGATTTTATAAACTGAATTAAAATTCTCAAACTGCCACAGTGGGATTTGAACTCACATTCTCTGGATTATTAGTCCAGCCTCTGGATTACTAGTCCCGTAAAATAACCACGACATTACCATACCCGGTAACTTCTTTGCAAAATTCAAAATCCAATCGCTTTTGCTTCTCTTTATTGCCTTTCTGGATCTCAGTGTAATCTTAGTTTACTCCATCATTTGGAATTGTAATATTTTTCTTCTTAAAAAAAACTATACAGGTGCCATGAAGAAATCACCGTCATCTCTCGCTCGCAGCGCAGGCAGCTTCAGAAATATTTTACCAGGTATCGACATTTAAAAATAAATCTTTACCTGAAATCTTTTAGTTAAGTGTTTTTCCTTGCTCGATCTGGTCATGAGTAATGAAATAGATCAGGTAGATTAGCTAAATGTGGATGAACACCATGGGAGTAGTGACCACAATATGATAAGGGTTAATATCCAACTGGAAAGGGAAAATGTCAGTACAAAAATCTAGAACATGAGATTGGATTAGGGCAGATTTTGGACTTTAGCTGAGGTGAGGTGGAAGGATAAATTGGCACACAAGACTGTACAGTAACAGTGGAATTTTAAAAATTGCAAAAGGTACAGAAAAGGTATATTCCATTCAAAAAGAAAACCTACTAGTAGCTTTATGATGCCAGGAATAAGTAAAGAAGTTAGAAACCAATCATAGAATCATTGAAATGTGACAGCATGGAAGGAGGCCATTCGGCCTATCAAGTCCGTGCCAGCTCTATGCAAGAGCAATCCAGTTAGTCCCACTCCCCGCCCTATCCCCATAGCCCTTCAAATTTTTTCCTTTCAAGTACTTATCCAATTCCCTTTTGAAAACCACGATTGAATTGAAGTTGAAGAAAGAAATTGAAGAGCCCCAAAAGAATAATAATGAAAAAAATAAAGAATATGAGAAAATAAGAAAAGAGGTTAAGAGCATAATTTGAAAAGCTAAGAGGGAGAGAACAAAATTCCAAAAACATTAAGAGGCACAGTAAATATTTTAGAAGTATGTCAGTTATAAGAGAATTGTTAAAATGGAGCTGGGACCCGAGAGGAAAGGATTGTCAATTTGCAGATGATCAATAAGTGGCAGAGGGATTTAATGTCAACATTCAAGATTAGACTGGAAAAGGGAATTAAGTCAGTTGGGAACAAAGAGGCTAAATGTGGTTAGGACTATTTGCTTGTGTGGGTAGTAAACGCCAACATGGACTGGTTGGGCCGAATGGCCTGTTACCGTGTTGTAACTTCTAACTATTTTCATTGAAAGCCATTCATTTGTACTCAGGGTTTCTGTATTGGTCTATTTAATATTGTATTCCTTGTAATACTGTAACACAGAATGTGATTTATACTTGTTATTATATTACAAGTGTGATGGTGCAGCTGGAAACAGTTTGGTAACCCCGGGTCCAGCTCTATTTGGTAGATTCTGGATATAATGACTGTACAAATACTTGTGTACCTCTCTTACCTAGGCACTGGATTACTGACTCACTTGCGAACCCACTCCTCACTAACTGTTTCCAGGGACCATTATCAGCACTGTTTGACCAATGACCCAAAGACCACTGATGCCAGTGGAACTACGATTGGTGGAGGAAGAAGGATACAAAGGCCAAAAACAGTGAGTAGCAAATACGTAACAAAGGCTTATCATTCCATTTTTGATTCTGAAATTATAGGCTGGTCCATTTTTACATTTTTCGCTCAGATGTAACCTTCATGTCAATAAATTTTAAAACCTTTTCAGCTGAAACAACAGTGGATATTGGAAGTTTATTGATCTTTCTGCGCAGATCTAATAAATTAATCCCCAAAACTGACTGCCATTATCTGCACAGAAGGGTCCAGTGACAGGAGAAAAGTACTGAGGTGTATTCTGATTTACTGTATACTGCTGTCTTCAGATATGCAGGTCAACTTTGATCATCATAACCAGGCAAGACCAACCCATTCATATAGTTTGAAATCAGTAAATAACACGTAAAGGCTTTATGTTTTGGCTGCAGCATGTAGTGATCATTCAAGCAAACAGCAAGGTGTGCAGTTGGATGTTTGCAAAGTACATCCTAGCGAACAAGAGACTACAAAATAGTTCTGACAAAAGACACGTAGAAGTTTGGTTATAAGGCATACATCGTGACCTAGCTTCATTTTTTTTGTGTGAATTGAACGTTTAAGCTTGAAGCTCAATTTAAACTATAAAATTTATATTGAATTGAAGATCAGGATGTAGTTTCCTCTTTGGGCGCAATCGGGAAATTGTGCTCAAAATTGCGCTGGTTTGGTTACAGTTCAAGTTTCTGCTAAAATGCATTTTAAAAAATTCGTTCATGGGATGTGGGCGTCGCTGGCGAGGCCGGCATTTATTGCCCATCCCTAATTGCCCTTGAGAAGGTGGTGGTGAGCCGCCTTCTTGAACCGCTGCAGTCCGTATGGTGAAGGTTCTCCCACAGTGCTGTTAGGAAGGGAGTTCCAGGATTTTGACCCAGCGACGATGAAGGAACGGCAATATATTTCCAAGTCAGGATGGTGTGTGACTTGGAGGGGAACGTACAGGTGGTGGTGTTCCCTTGTACCTGCTGCCCTTGTCCTTCTAGGTGGTAGAGGTCTCGGGTTTGGGAGGTGCTGTCGAAGAAGCCTTGGCGAGTTGCTGTAGTGCATCCTGTGGATGGTACACACTGCAGCCACTGTGCGCCGGTAGTGAAGGGAGTGAATGTTTAGTGTGGTGGATGGGGTGCCAATCAAGCGGGCTGCGTTGTCCTGGATGGTGTCGAGCTTCTTGAGTGTTGTTGGAGCTGCACTCATCCAGGCAAGTGGAGAGTATTCCATCACACTCCTGACTTGTGCCTTGTAGATGGTGGAAAGGCTTTGGGGAGTCAGGAGGTGAGTCACTCACCGCAGAATACCCAGCCTCTGACCTGGTCTTGTAGCCACAGTATTTATATGGCTGGTCCAGTTAAGTTTCCGGTCAATGGTGACCCCCAGGATGTTGATGGTGGGGGATTCGGCGATGGTAATGCCATTGAATGTCAAGGGGAGGTGGTTAGACTCTCTCTTGTTGGAGATGGTCCTTGTCTGGCGCGAATGTTACTTGCCACTTATGAGCCCAAGCATGGATGTTGTCCAGGACTTGCTGCATGTAGGCTCGGACTGCATCATTATTTGAGGGGTTGCAAATGGAGCAGAACACTGAGCAATCATCAGCGATCATCCTCGTTTCTGACCTTATGATGGAGGGAAGGTCATTGATGAAGCAGCTGAAGATGGTTGGGCCTAGGACACTGCCCTGAGGAACTCTTGCAGCAATGCCCTGGGGCTGAGATGATTGGCCTCCAACAACCACGACCATCTTCCTTTGTGCTAGGTATGACTCCAGCCACTGGAGAGTTTTCCCCCTGATTCCCATTGACTTCAATTTTACTAGGGTTCCTTGGTGCCACACTCGGTCAAATGCTGCCTTGATGTCAAAGGCAGTCACTCTCGCCTCACCTCTGGAATTCAGCTCTTTTGTCCATGTTTGGACCAAGGCTGTAATGAGATCTGGAGCCGAGTGGTCCTGGCGGAACCCAAACTGAGCATCGGAGAGCAGGTTATTGGTGAGTAAGTGCCGCTTGATAGCACTGTCGACGACACCTTCCATCACTTTGTTGATGATTGAGAGTAGACTGATGGGGCGGTAATTGGCCGGATTGTATTTGTCCTGCTTTTTGTGGACAGGACATACCTGGGCAATTTTCCACATTGTCGGGTAGATGCCAGTGTTGTAGCTGTACTGGAACAGCTTGGCTAGAGGCGCAGCTAGTTCTGGAGCACAAGACTTCAGCACGACAGGCCGGGATGTTGTCGGGGCCCATAGCCTTTGCCGTATCCAGTGCACTCAGCCATTTCTTGATATCACGTGGAGTGAATCGAATTGGCTGAAGACTGGCTTCTGTGGTGGTGGGGATATCGGGAGGAGGCCGAGATGGATCATCCACTCGGCACTTCTGGCTGAAGATGGTTGCAAACGCTTCAGCCTTGTCTTTTGCACTCACGTGCTGGACTCCGCCATCATTGAGAATGGGGATGTTTGCAGAGCCTCCTCCTCCCGTTAGTTGTTTAATTGTCCACCACCATTCACGACTGGATGTGGCAGGACTGCAGAGCTTTGATCTGATCCGTTGGTTGTGGAATTGCTTAGTTCTGTCTATAGCATGTTGCTTCCGCTGTTTAGCATGCATTTAGTCCTGAGTTGTAGCTTCACCAGGTTGGTACCTCATTGTTAGGTACGTTTGGTGCTGCTCCTGGCATGCTCTTCTACACTCCTCATTGAACCAGGGTTGATCCCCTGGTAATGGTAGAGTGAGGAATACGCCAGGCCATGAGGTTACAGATTGTGCTGGAATATAATTCTGCTGCTGCTGATGGCCCCCAGTGCCTCATAGATGCCCAGTTTTGAGCTGCTAGATCTGTTCTGAATCTATCCCATTTAGCACGGTGGTAGTGCCACACAACACGTTGGATGGTGTCCTTAGTGCGAAGACGGGACTTCGTCTCCACGAGGACTGTGCGGTGGTCACTCCTACCAATACTGTCATGGACAGATGCATTTGCGACAGGTAGATTGGTGAGGACGAGGTCAAGTAAGTTTTTCCCTCGTGTTGGTTCGCTCACCACCTGCCGCAGGCCCAGTCTGGCAGCTGTGCCCTTCAGGACTCGGCCAACTTGGTCAGTAGTGGTGCTATCGAGCCACTCTTGGTGATGGACATTGAAGTCCCTCAACCAGAGTACATTCTGTGCCCTTGCTACCCTCAGTGCTTCCTCCAAGTGGTGTTCAACATGTTCATACAGCTGAAAATGGGTTTATCACCAAAAATAAGCATTTTTAAATGGAGGAGGACTGATTCATCAGCTGAGGGAGGGCGGTAGGTGGTAATCAGCAGGAGGTTTCCTTGCCCATGTTTGACCTGATGCCATGAGATTTCATGGGGTCCAGAGTCAATGTTGAGGACTCCCAGGGCCACTCCCTCCTGACTGTATATCACTCTTGTCGGTCTGTCCTGCCGGTGGGACAAGACATACCCAGGGATGGTGATGGAAGAGTCTGGGACGTTGGCTGAAAGGAATGATTCTGTGAGTATGACTATGTCAGGCTGTCACAAACGTAAAATCTTCCATGAACCAGTGCAAACAGGCCGTGTAATAGAACGTAATCATTTTTTTTCTTTGCACTAAAAATATTTATTGATGTATTTAAAAGAGTGCAGTTTTGTTAATGCAGCTGAAAATGGGTTTATCACCAAAAATAAGCATTTTTAAATGAGTATCTTGTCTGCCACCTGTGAGTAACCTGATTTTAAAATCACTGGAAATGACTTTTTCATTGGTGTACACAAGTCAGTTTTTTAGTAAATTAAATATTTTTTGATAAGTAAAAACTTTTAAAACGTGCTTACTAGTGCCTGTGTGCCTAGGACAATGAGCGCAATTTGAAGAGCCTTCCCGAACCAACGCATTGGGCGGAAACTCGCATTGTCGACCGGGGAGAGGGGGGTCGTGGTCAGATTTTGTGGGCAGGGCCTGATCCGGGTGAATTGAATCTTAAACCAGCATAAAAGATTGCAGAAAACCCTAAAGTAAGTGGGTTTGGGTATAACTCATTTATGTTTAAAATTCCCCAATCTTTTGCACTGGTTCAGCAGATTGCACTAGATTCTGGGTGCAAAACTAGTGGAAATCAGCAGAAATTCTACCCCCCCCGCCCCCCAGGTCATCCAAAATGGATCCAATTTGAGTTCTACAGCAGCCAACCAGTTCGTGATCTTAAACAGACTCTCAGTACATATGTATCACTTATTGAAATTATATATATAATGCTGTTGCTGTACTCCCAAAAAAGTCATTAACCTTTATATGGATTAATAAAAATTGTTGCTCTCAAGTTTGTAGGGTTTCCACCAGTCTGGAAATACTAGCTGGAACATTCACTGCAATGGGATTCATTGCAATCAGGCAGTGGAAACCCCCATTCAGAGCAGTCTACAACAATCCACTCCAGTTTTCTATACAGTAGATCAGTTACCTCTTCATTGTCAATTAGGAATGAGTCCTAGCTTTTCCAATGAATAACATAAAAATTGAGCACAAGTTATATTTCTCATCCCGTCCATAGAGAAAAAGTAGAGGACCTGTACTGTTCTTGTAGACCATGAAACACATATTGGGGGACGAGATGTCAAATAGCATAATTAATGAGTAGCCACTCCAGGTACTCAGTCTTCAGACCTACATGTGACTCCATTATGTCCCACACTACATAAGTGACTCTTGAATAGCTCCAGGGCAACAAAAACTACCGTGCCCACATCTCAGGGCAAATCACAAGTGGATATCAAGACATCCTCTGAAGATGTGCATAATGTCAAATGGCATGCTACACAAGTTTTAGTATGGTCTGACAAATTTTGTTTTGTGTGACATTTCTTAAAAAAAGGTACCAAGCAGACTACGCAACAAGGTGGTGGAAGCACTATTGCCAGAACTGGAGGGACCAAGTCATCAAAATCTTTCCTAGAGCTGCAAGACTTCCGATTAAATCAGAAATAATTGGGAGAGATGACAGGGAGACAAGTTGCACAGACAATCCAAAAATGAAAGCAGAAAAGCCAGAGGGAAAAAAAATGTGAAACTATGTTCACTGCAGTCCATTAATTTTTAATGAAATGTTTGAACACTTGAAGAACAGTTTTTAAAATCATGTAATTATGTTTGACCAATTCCAGATGAGATTTTTTTTTGTGATAAAAGTTCACCATTGAATTGATCCAAAGTTTGTTTGCTTTTTTTTGTTTGGAGAGGAAGGAGGTGGTGTGGGAGTTCTGGCTGCTTCAACATTGTGAAGACAGTCTTGTTTTTGCAATGCAGCTGGAGCAGGAGCCCAGAATACTCTAGACACCAAGCAGACTCTCCAAAAACTATGTGGAAAGCTGCTGGGACAGAGGCTTATAGGATGACGATAAGCACAGATAGATAAACCATTAAATCAGCTAAATTGCCACTGACACCAGCAGGAATGGAATGAGTCATCTGCATAAGACTGCAGCAGGGGTTACAACTTTTTAGTTCCCGTCAAACTAATTTGTTTGAAAAAAACCTGTCTCCTACACATTGTTAACCATCCATTTTTCTTACCCTCGTTCCCTTTCAACTCCAATGTCCTAAATGCACAGGCTTGTACTCGGGTTTGGTGCCACAGGCAACACCAGATCTATGTTAAAGGATGGCTACTCTTTATGTTTGAACCTGGACAGTGTTGTCAGGGTACTAAACCACAGGGACATCAATAGAGCCCAATCTTGTTCTCACCCAACACACACAGCCATCAAAACAGCAAACTATTTACAGTTCCCTCTGTCTCATTAGACCGAAAAAAGACGATTTGTGGTGCTTGAGAGTAGTGATAAGAACATAAGTAGGAGCAAGAATAGGCCATCTGGCCCCTCGAGCTTGCTCCACCATGCAACAAGATCATGGCGGATCTACCTCAATGCCATTTTCCTGCACAATCCCCATATCGCGATGCCTTTATTATCTAGAAATCTTTCAATCTCTGTTTTGAATGTACTCAATGACTCTCTCAGCCCTCTGGGGTAGACAATTCCAAAGATTCACAACCCTCTAAGTGAAGATATTTCTCCTCATCTCAGTCCTAAATGGCCTACCCCTTATTCTGAGATGGTGACCCCCCCACCCAGTTCTAGACACCCCAGCCAGGGGAAATATCTACCCTGTCAAGCCCTGTAAGAATTTTGTATGTGTCAAATGAGATCACCTCATTCTTCTAAACTCGAGAATACAGGCAGAATTGAGACTCTCTCTCCTCATACAAAAATCCCACCATCCCAGGAATCAGTCTGGTGAACCTTTGTTGCACTCCCTCTATGGCAAGTATATCCTCTCTTCAGTAAGACCAAAATTGTACATAATAATCCAGGTACGGTCTCACCAAGGCCCTATATAATTGCAGTACGTCATAGTTTACTTCTGTACTCAAATATGGTAATAAAGGCCAACATTTGCCTTCCTAATTACTTGGCGCACTTGCCCATTAGCTTTCAGTGACTCAAGGACCCAGGTCCCTTTGAAAATCAACATTTCCCACTCACCAGTTTAAACAATACTCTGCATTTGTTTTTCCTACCAAAGTGGGTAAGTTCACATTTTTCCACATTATATTTCATCTGCCAAGTTCTTGCCCACTCACTTAGCCAGTCTATAGCCCCTTGAAGCCTCTCTGCATTCTCCTCACAACTCTCATTCCCACCTAGTTTTGTGTCATCAGCAAACTTAGAAATATTACATTTGGTCCCCCTCATCCAAACCAGTGATATAGATTGCAAATAGCTGGGGCCCAAGCACCAATCCCTGCAGTACCCCCACTAGTCAGAGACTGCCAACATGAAAAAGACCCAATTATTCCTACTGTTTTCTGTCTGTTAACCAATTTTCAATCCATACCAGTATAGTACCCCCAATTCTATGTGCTCAACTTTGTTCACCAACCTCTTGAGTGGTATCTTATCGAAAGCCTTCTGAAAATCCAAATATACCACATCCACTAGTTCCCCCTCATCTGTTCTACTAGTTACATCCTCAAAGAACTCCAACAGGTTTGTCAAACATGATTTCCCTTTCATAAATCCATGTTGACTGCCAAATCCTATTATTTTCTAAGTGTTCTGTTATCACATCCTTTATAAAAGATTCTAGCATTTTCCCTACCACTGATGTCAGGCTAACAGGCCTGTAATTCCCTGTTTTCTCTTCCCTCCTTTCTTAAATAGTGGGGTTACATTTGCCACCCTCCAATCTGCAGGAACCATTCCAGAATCTATGGAATTTTGGAAGATGACAACTAATGCATCCACTATCTCTAAGCCACCTCTTTCAAAACCCTGGCATTTATCAACTTTCAGTCCTATTAGTTTTTTTTTTAAAAGTACTAGAGAAATTAATACTAATTTCTTTCAGTTCCTCTTTCTCACCAGACCCTTGGTGCTCTAGTATTGCTGGGAGGTTTTTTGTGTCTTCTTCCGTGAAGTATTTGCTTAAAGGGCACAATTTCAAATTTTGCAGATGACAAAATTTGGAAGTGTAGTAAACAATCAGGATGGTAATAGCCTGGCTGGTGGAAAGGGCAGACACATGGCAGATGAAATTTAATGCAGAGAGGTGCGAAGTGATACATTTTGGCAGGAAGAATGAGGTGAGGCAATATAAACTAAAATGATAATTCTAAAAGGGGTGCAGGAACAGAAAGACCTGGGTGTATGCGTGCACAATCTTTGAAGGTGGCAGGATAGGTTGAGGAAGCAGTTAAAAAAGTATATAGGATCCTGGGCTTTATAAATAGCAGCATAGAGTACAAAAGGAAGTTGTGTTGAACTTTTATGAAAGCCTTAGAGAGGGTGCAGAAATGATTTACTAGAATGGTTCAAGGGATGAAGGACTTCAGTTACATGGATAGACTGGAGTTGTTTTTAAGAGCAGAGAAGGTTAAGAGGCTATTTGATAAAAGTTTTCAAAATCATGAAGGGTTTAGATAAAGTAATTAAAGAGAAATTGTTCCCATTGGCAGAAGGGTTGAGAACCAGAGGACACAGATTTAAGATGGATTGGCAAAAGAACCAAAGGTGACACAAGGAAAAACTTTTTTGTTTTATGCAGCAAGTAGTTATGATTTGGAATGCATTGCCTGAAAGGGTGGTGGAAGCATGTTCAATCATGGCTTTCAAAAAGGAATTGGATAAATACTTGAAGGGAAAAAAATTGCAGGGCTACGAGGAAAGAACGGGACTAACTGGATCGCTCTTACAAGAGTCAGCCTGAGACGAATGGCCTCCTTCTGTGCTGTAACCATTCTATGATACCTGTAGCCCCACCATGAGCAGCAGAGTTTGGACCTTGCTATGTGGGTCAGTGTTCACTGCATTTACTCACTGAGCTAGCTCTACTTCTCATAACTGAAGACATAAATGTGTTAAATAAAAACACTCCAGAAACACACAAACAAGTAAAACATAAAATTTATTGGTTGGTATGGTTACACATTCTGTTCTCAATGAGATATTGTGGGGTGTAAAAACACTTCACAATGTTACAGGTAAAGCAGGCATCCAAAAAAAACTTCAGCTTTTACACATTACATTACACTTTGGCAAGTGAAGGCAGCAGAGTTCTGAACAAAGCACTTCAAAACATTTTATAAAATTAACACCTGTTTCCTCATCTCCCCCCTGCCCTCCAATTACATTTTTTGGCCATACTTCAAGTCAATGGCTTGCAAGTTATCCTTTAAGGCACTTTAACCTGAATTTGATTCTTAATTGCACAGCCTAGACTTAGTGCAAAGCTTCAGCACCTGAATCTAGAGAACAGTAATACAATCTGCAGATATGACTACAAAGTACTGTACAGGGCATGTGTGTGGGTGCTGTGCACATTTCAGTGCAATACATTAAAGCAGGTGAAAAAGCAACATGGATCACCAACAAGGCCCCTCACAGCTGAATGCAATTTAGTCTTTTGGTATACCTAAGTTCACATATATGCTGCAGTCTGACTAAAGCTTTCAGTCGTAATTTAATGTAATAAAGCTGCTAAAGGTGTACACAGTTGCACAAAGAACAAAATGACAGACAGTCCCTTTGGTTTCAGATGACAAACAAAAAACTGCAAGTGCGGCAACAGGACAAGCATAATGCATTAAAAAAAGACAAGTTAGAACACTTGAAGGGCATTAGATTGGATATTACAAGATCAGTTTGGTTTTTCAAGCAGATTTGTTTTTTTTAAAAAAATTCCACAAGTTACAAAAACACAACCTGTCATGTAAAAAATGTTGAATTTAGCTAGCACTGCTGTCTGAAGCTTTCAGAAACTTCTCTGGTTACCCAAAGCCTTTAAATATTGGTGACCAATTGAGCAGTACCCCTGCTATAAAAAACATAACAAGTGAAATTTCCATATTACTAGTGAGAAGTGAATGGTGTGTGCGGGGTTGGGGGGGGAGGGGGGGGGAGAGAAAGGATAGACAAGAGGGAGATTGTGGTATTTTCAGAATGTCAGGTTTTGCCAAATTTTGATCTGGGAAACCAGGTTAGTCACTCTGCTTGAAATATATGCTGCTGGGGCACGATTTTCTCGTAGCTTTTGTGGCTGCTTTGCAAATTTATGAAAAGCTGCAGTTTATGCATACAAAAAAGGGCGGGGGGGGGGGGGGGGGGGGGGGAAGGTGGGAGGAGAGGTATAGGAGTCGGTCAGACCAGAGTATATCCTGCGATTCAAAAGAAAAACATCCCACTGGTCACCAAATGAAAAATCTGGGTAATCAGTTTGCCCATATTCAAATCATCTGCCTCAGGCCAATAATTTTGTACACCACCACTTTTTCCTAACACTAACTTTCCTGGTTACCATTCAAGCTTCAATTACTTCCATCTCCAAGACATACAAGAGCTTACCTGCTCCAACCTGAAAGTAATTACTGTGAAGTTACTGTACACAACTGATCAAATCATTTACAAGATATCAAAGCATTTGACCAACCCCCAGAATTAAACAGCAATATTATACTACACTTCCAAGATTTAAAAATTTAATCTGAAATGATTGTCTTCCAATCTTCACACAACAGAACAATTTCAAGCCAAGTTGCTAAATTCTTCACATTAAGGTCATTGTAAGAGCTACCAACTTTAATGACAACTGCTTAAAGAGGGAAAAAAAATCCTTCTGCTTATATATCTGCTCATTCCTTCCATTTCACACAAACAAGTAAATAGAATGCAGATACTATTCACAACAAAGCAGAAATCTTTAAAGTACCATAACATGCAGTATTTCACAAGAGCCAACAGCTAGGGGAATACTAGAACCAAATTAAACCTCCAAATCACCAATAGTGAACTTTAAATAAAAGCTGTAACATGCTTTCAAATTTTCAACCCATTCATGCATGGCACATAACCATGATCACATATACTGTACCGAAAGTGGAGCGCGTTAATTTGGAGCATGTAAACTTAAAGTGGCCAACAAAAGTCTGGATCTAGTGCAAACAATCCAAAAATATAAATTCAGATTAGAACTTCATTAACGTTCATAATGAGGCCATTACATTGTGTCCGATGTACAATACTATAACATGTTGCTGATGCACGAGGCAAAAAAATTACGGTGCTCCACTAAAAATTACATATTGTAATTTATCCCAGCAATCAGTCCAGTTGGCAGCTCTAGATTACAAATCAACCCTTTTAACACTTAAAAATCTAAACAGAAAATACTTCCATCAATATAGAATGCTGTAGTTTGTTTGAAGGAGGCCCATTTTTCAAGGACAAAAATTTAGCTGAAATAAGGCCACATCTATTTAAGGCATGGCTGTTTTCCCTCCCCCAAATAAAATCATGTGCCCAGTACTAAATTAAGTTTGGGTCTATTGAAGGTTACAGCCCTGTTCAACAAATGATGGCAAGTCAAAACCAAATCAAAAAAAGTTAAACCATGTACACCATTAAGATATGGCTAATTCTAAAGAGTGGCGTGTTATCTCCTGAAACTTAAACCTACACAGCAGACCAACAATGTAAGCAACGGCCAAGACACTGTGGTCCAACAGTAAGGTGCTTAGAGCGTGTGGTAGTTCCTATCCTTGGTTTTGCAGAACTTGACAGCAAAAAAGATTACAGCTTGCAATCCAAGCACAAGCACAATTCCCCCAATGAAACTTGCTGCATCAAATGTAGAGTTCTTATGTGGTGGAGGTGGTGCTAGAGTTGTCCCATTAGTTGTACCTGTAGCAAACAGAATATACACATTAGGATAAAACCCAATTCTGCACACGTGTACAATTGAAAACTATTTACGGTATGAGTCGTCCATTCAGCACACAGTCATTATGCAGTCTAATTTAAAGGGCTGAATAGAGGAGGACCCAGAGTTGACCTCATGCATGTCCTAACAACCAGAGAAACACAAGGGGCCAACAGGTTCCCTAGAGACCAAGTAACTGGAAGTAGGTGGGGTAGCAATAAAGATTCCACTACAGTACTAGAACAATCATATAGGGGAGTGTGAAAAATGTGTTTTGGGTTAGAGTTAATAAGGGAACTATATCTATTATGGAAACGAGAGAGAGAGAGAGAGAGAGAGAGACACACACATACAAACAAATTGGAGAACAATCCAGAAATAATAATCATAATAATGGGTGATTATGTAAAGATAGACTGGGGTAAAAGTAACAAAAGCAAGGGCGGGTGGGGGGGGGGGTGGAGATGAAATTCTACAATGTGCCCATGTTTTTGGTTCAACAAGGAAAGCAACATTGCTTGCTCTACTTTGAGGAAATAAATTGGACAAGTAGGTAATGCAAGGGTAAGGGAACATCAAGGATATTATTGACTAACTATTACAACAACTTGCATTTATATAGCATCTTTAACGTAGAAATAAACATCCCAAGGTACTTCAGAGACACAAAGAAAAAATGAATGCCGAGCCAAAAGGAGGCGATATTAGGACAGTGAGCAAAAGCTTGGTCGAAGAGGTGGTTTTTAAGGAGAATCTTAAAGGTGGCAAGGTGGAGGGGTTTAGGGAGTGAATTTGAGAGAATGGGGCCTATGCAGCTGAAGGCGCAGCCACCAATAGTGAGGTGCAGGGTGGGGTGATGCACAAGAAGCCAAAGTCAGAGGGATTCAGGGGAGGGAGATGGAGGACGTTGCAGGGCTGGATTGTTGGAACTAAGGAGGGGCAAAGCCATGAAGGGATTTAAACACAAAGATGAGACTTTTAAGTGAGGCTTTGGGGGTCGGGGAAACAATGTAGGTCAGCAAGAAGTGATTGATGAGTGGAACTTGGTGCAGGATAGGATACGGGCAGTTTTGGATGAGCTCAAGTTTATAGAAGAGGAAGATTGGAAGTTGGCTAGAAGAGAATTAGCAGAGTCAAGTCTGAGAAACCCTCGTGGATGAGTGTTTCAGTAGCACATGGGCTGAGGCTGGTTCAATATCAAAATTGAAAAAAGGAGAAAGTCAAAGATAAACAAATAAGAAAATCATGCCAATTATATAAAAAAAATCTACAGGAAGAAGCAAAAATGAAAGTTACAAAAGCCAAGAGTGAATATGAAGGACGATTGGCAGTATCATAAATAAGGGTCAGTGATCTCTTAGATTAGTTTTGATCACCTAAAAGGGGTGGGTGAGGTATTTTCCAGCTTCTCTCCCCCCCCCCCCCCTCAATGGCCTGGGTCTTTATCCAGTTTGTCACTTTTGGCAGGAGATTACATGGCTCCAGGTGAGTTGAGTGTGTCTATATTGTGATGCACAAGGCATCACAACTATTTGGGTCAGGCTAGATAGATAGACCAGTTGGTCTTTTCCTGGCCGTCATTTTCATACACTGCAACAGGGCAAACAGAAAATGATTTCTAAATACAAAAATTGAAATATTTTAAGAAAGTGAAGGGCTGATTAGAAATGAGCTAGGAATCGTAATGAGACAAAGGAGTGATAGAGATACAAAATTAGTACTGTGCCTCAGTTTTCACTGAGGTGCGTGGTAATGGGAACGAAAGGATACAAGCGGAGGTGGTGAAGGAGTTCGGATAACTATAGACAACAAAGTAGTACTCGAAACCAATTGGAGGAACTCAGTGGAAAAAGTCTCTGATGGTAGGCATCTTAGAATGCTCAGGGAAGTCAAGGAGGAGCTGGCAGAGGTACTGATCACAATCTTTCAAACATGCTTGGACAAAAGTTGTGCCAGTGGACTGGATGATTACCAACACCTCTGCAAAGGAAAAGGATAGACCAGGTAACTATAGACCAGTCAGCCTAGCATCAGTAGTGGATAAGCTTCTAAATGGTATTACACAGGATAAAATTACTCACTTATAAAGAAACGAGTTGATCATGGACTACCAGCATCAACTGTAATCGTTTTTTTTTTGACAAAATTGATAAAGAAAATACAGTGGAGGTTGGGTATATGCATTTTCAAAGTGCACTGCACTAGAAGCTTATTGATAAAATTAAGGCACACAATATGAAAAGGAAGGTGGCAACGTGGATAGGAAGTTCGTTAAAGGTCAGAAAACAGTGTAGTGAGATTTGGGGTTTCAGTACTTTTTAATAAAAAAAGTAGGCAGATAAGTTGATTAAAGTTGTAAACAAAAGCATTCGTTAGGATGCAGTTCAAACAGTGCCCAGTTTTGGGCACTTTTATCTCCCCCTTTGGCTTGGTATCAATTTTTGTCTTGATTATTCACCAAGGTTGTTACACATGGCTGCGAGATTCTGACCATCCCCACAGATTCATTGAGTTCTAACACCATTATGCCCTCTAATTTTTATATGCAATAATCCAAGGCCTTGTAGAATAGGTTTCCTTTGGTACTAGTTGTTCCAGTCTAAATACATAGGGACATTGTTGGAGATACTATATTTCTACTTCCAAACAAAAGTTATTTTGAGAACATGCAACGTGGTTTCACATTTACCTGCTGTTGTGGTAAGGCTGGTGGTATTGGGCATCAGAGTAACCATAGTGCTAGCTGCAGTGGAAGGAGCTATGCAGGCAAATCGTAACAGAAGTTAACAAAACAAAAGAAATTATACACCATTTCATCGTCACAACTGTCAGTTCAAAACAATTTCTAAATGTGTCACAGTAGGATCAGATTTTAACAGTTGGCCAGAACATGTGGCAGCATTCTGATTCTGGTTATGTACTCGAGCAGCAGTTGCTAATGACAACACCTATGTTTTTAAAAAAATGCAGAATCTGTATTGGGCAATAACCAAAATCAAAACAATGCAACTTGAGCCTATTATGTTACTGCTTCATGGTATCAATGCCTAGCAACTTAACATACCATAGAATCAGAATAATACAGCGCAGGCAGCCATTTGGCCCATCATGCCTATGCTGGCGCTTTGAAAGCTATCCAGTAAGTCCCACCCCCCTACTCTTTCCCCATAGCCCTGCAAATTTTTCCTTTAGAACTAGAAAATATTATAGGTGGACAGCATTTAAAAAACGACATAGGGAAAGGAAAAAAAAACCACACACAAGAAACAGAATAACCTATAAGTGTTTAAATGGAAAACAGGTGATGGTTAAATGGGCAAAATGCTATTAGGAGGAAACAGAGAAATTAAATAAAAAACATGAGACAGTGAGTGAACAGCTAAAGGAGTCCAAGACCATACCAGTTCCTGTGCTTCTGCCCTTGGCTCCCCTCATCATCTCTTTCTCTAACCTAGTATTTGTTGCTCACATTGCAGTTTCCTCTACCTCAGTGACGACTTTGCTGAACACCTCTTCTGTCCACATGTGCAACCCTGAGCTCCTGGTCACTTACCACTTAAATTCTCTGTTCCACTCCAACTTCTATCCTTGGTCTTCTACACTGGTCCAATGAAGCTCACTCAACTCAGGCTCAAGGAACAGCACCTTATCTTTGTTAGGCATCATGCAGCTCTCTGGCCTAAATATTGACTTTAACGACTTCAGACCTTAACTATAGCTCGTTTTCTCTGGCAGCAAGTGCTGGCAATGTGGGATGGGTTGCCAGCCTTTCCTAGGAATTGGTGGTGCTTGGTATCTGTACTGGCAAGGTACTCTGCACCCTTGATATTGACCTGCTTTCTTCTGCTCAACTTTTCATGCTTCCTTTTCTACCTGCTTATTCACCACCCCTTTACCTATTCACCCATATCCTGTCTCATTTTAAAGAAAAAATCCTTGATTTCTCTGATTATGCCTCCTATTGTCTCATGCTAATTTAACTGCCTCCTACTTGCCACTTCAGCACTATGCAGATCATTCTGCATTTGCTGCGGGAGGGGCTTTTTTTCCCAATATCCTTATTCTGTTCCTTTTTTTTTTAAAAAAGGGTACATCTGTAATATTTTCTAGTTCTGAGGAACACCATACCCAAAACTTCTAATCTGTTTGCTCCACAGATGTCGCCTAGCCTGTGTGTTTCCAGCATTTTTGGCTTTTGTTTGATTTCCAGTCTGCAGTTTTTTGCTTTTCCTTCCTGATCTTTGTTGGCTCATTTACCCACTGACTATCAGGAATGTCCAGGTCAGATAATTAAAGTGCTTTTCTTCACACTTGAACTGGACTTGATCCGAGTTTTGGCACAAGAACATCACTCTGCCAAGTTTCTATAGAGCCACACTGGTCTCGTTGGTTTTCTAAGTGCTCCATCTGGCAAAGTGTTAGCATCACTGGTCTCATCAACTTCTCATTTGTTACTCTGAATCATCCCCATCAAAAAGCTAGATACAGTCTGCCTAATTTCAACTGCTAGATCTTATCTTGAACATAAAAACTCCAGTGAGGCACAGCAAACAAGCTCTTAAGCATAAGAGTTTTAAAAATATATTTCTCTTACCCCTTAGGTGAAATTGTAATCTGATGTTCTTCAGTGAGCAGAATGGTAGTGTAGATAAATCAAGATACTTGGACTGATGCCAATTACATGCATACCCTCACTGACTGATAAAATGTGACTTTTTGGACAGTAGTACTATTTTTGTCAGGTAGTTCCCAGGAAAGATTACCATTACATTAGGTACCCAATGGGTTTTTAATTCCACTGGGTCAGTTGAATTACCAATTTTTTTTGGTCAACCAGGTATGACAGAATCATACTCAAAGTTAATATACCATACTGCTGAAATTCACAGAGCTTTAGTTTGCTCTACATGGAGTGCCCACTCTCTCTAGCCATCCTACCAGTCAAGGTACTGTCTTGCAGTATTATCTGAACCAGAGTGGGAAGAATCTCAGGACCAGAATATGGGTTTATCCTTCCAGATCCCATCAATAAGCCAGGGTTACTTGGCTAATTAATAAGACCTTGGAGTATTGCTGACCTTCTTGGCTCAGAAGTTAGTTTCCACATCCACCACAGAGATCTTACTTTTCTGTCTCCCTCCATCCATCCATTCCCACCAAAAAGCAAACACCCAAATAAATACTTCTATAGTAATGTGAAGGACCACAGTTACCCATCAGATTCTTCTATTACCTGAAGTGGAAGAGTTTGAAGAATTGGTAGCTGAAGCAGAGGTTGGAACTGCAGTTGACTTTGCAGGGGCTGAAGGACAAGAACGTCATGAAAAGCATTTAAAAGTAGCCAACAGAACTTGCACCAGGTACATCCTCAACAGATTGCCTCATACAGTACAAGTTGCACTTACAGAATTTAAAGCTACAGTATCCTAGGATTGATGAAAGATCAGATTCTTCTATTACCTGAAGTGGAAGAGTTTGAAGAATTGGTAGTTGAAGCAGGAGTTGGCTCTGTAGTTGCATTTGCAGGGACTAAAGGACAAGAACAGCAAGAAAAGCATTTAAAGTAGCCAACACAACTTGTACCAGGTAAGTCCTCAACAGATTGCATCACACAGTACAAGTCGCATTTACACAATGTAAAGCTAGAGTATCCGGAGATTTTCATAGTTGTTAAAAATTGACTTTTAAAATCCTGTTTCCAATCTGAAGGCAAACTCATCACAGCTTGTGTACATCAGTCTTTCTTTCCCCAGATCTCAAGAGATGTGGTTAACAGGACTTGCAACTTTATCTAGCAAACCATCCAAAAGGTCAAAATGTACTTTTAAAAATTGCTTACTACTTAATCTCAAAGATTAAGATCTGTAGTATTAAAAGGTAAAGCAGCAACTTGGATAGAGGGGTGCTAAGGAACAGAAAGGAGTGCAGGAGCAAATGGACATTTCTCTGATTTGGGGACATAGCAAAGTGGCAGAGAATGCAGGAAAGGACAACAGTCATGAGGGGAGTGGATAGATAGGTCATAAATGCAATTCAACATAGATAAATCAGAAATATATTTGAGAAAAAAAGAGAATGGAAATAGAGTCTACGCAGTAAACGTTCAATGAAATAGATGCCCAAAAGTGCACACAGTTCTTTAAAAACAGGATATCAGGTGAAAAAAAGATATTGAAATGGCAAATTAATTGGAATGGGGCACTGAATTCAAAAGTGATTAATCTAAAGTCATTGGTTGGGCCACAACTGGAGTGCTGTATGGAGTTTTGGATATTCCATTATAAAAATATTGGAGCCATGGAAAAAAAGTACACCATTAATTCATTCAAATACCACCAAGGATGAGAGGATATTGGTATGACAACAAAAAAAGAAAATCTAGAATGGTAGGCACTAAAGCAGAAAAGGGTGGGGTGAGAAGGGGGAACCAACAGAACAGTTCCACATTATGGAACACAAAGACCAGGGAAATGGGATTACAACAGATAGCTGCAATGGGGGAGCTGGCAGTGGGTTAGATGTCTTCTGCACTAGAATTTCTACAACTAGAGAAACTGATAGTTGCAATCCTTTACTGAAGTGCAAGAGTTATTGACTTTACAAATCCAAGAGATGGATGCTAAAGCTTTTTAGTACACAAGAGTATATATACCATAAAACAGTCACCACATTTACATCATGCAAGATTATTTTGCAAACCTCAAGAATTGCATTACACATAAATCTAAACTTTAACAGACTCACTAGAGTCAAGAGGTTTCCTGCAGTTTGGGTTTGAGGTTTGCCACTTAAAACAAGAATAATGCAAGCAGTTTTAAAAAGATCATCTGGGGTTTAATGATAAAACCCAAGATTTTGAATGCTGTAATTCTTGTATGAACATCTACACTGCATTGATGGCAAGGTGCAGGTTATTGACAGTTTGACGGGTGTAGTAAGGAATCTCTAGATACAGAATATCAAGGAAGATGGTTACGTTCCAAGCTTCTCTTTTTTTTTTAAAACCTTGAACACAAATTTGGACCGATTATGCTTTAGCCAATATTAAGCCTCCAACGCTGATGTACACTTAGATTGGATTCTGGGAGAGTGGCAACCATGATCAGTCTCTCCAAGTTTACATAGTTCAATTCAGCACCCTTTTCCAGGCAGCAGAATCATAGACCCATTAAAAAAAAAGGTCTATGATGCTGTCACCTGAATTAAGTAGGTAGATTTAGTGTTAATGCAAGGAGCCAGATCACTGATGGCAGATTCCTGGATGCAGAGTAGAGCTCCTTTTACTCTTCCCCAATGTGACTCAGACCTCCTCAGGAGGAACACCCTACACAAGTGTGGCAATTCTCCCCGCCCCCCCCCCCCCCCCGACTTTTCACACACCAGCCACCTTGTAGTCTCTCTTGAGCGAGACTGTCAATGTGTGTCAAATTAAAGGCATGCTGTATGTCCACTAGAACTGAATTGAGACTGCCCAAATCCATTTCACATAATCCAATTACAACTAGCAACCAGAAGAAACTTTCATCCCACAAGTTAGGCTGGTTGTGAACCCAGAGGTGAAAGACCTGTGTCTAACCCATTGCATCATCCAATTCCAATGTATTGTTCTTTTAACTTGGATTTCAGGAGCCAGGCTTTTAAATTAAACTGGGTCAGACTCTGTCACAGGGCTATGCAAATCAGATTTAACAGCATAAATGCTGGGAGCTGACTCAAGAATGGTAGGTTCCCAAAGTTTGAATTGAAATATGAAAGCACATCAGAATAGATTATTTCTAGATGCAATTTTAGGCATCTCACCAGAAAGGAAAATTGGTTCCAGCTCAAAAACTGATCAAGGTCCAATTGTCACCGCACTATATGTAAAGCATTAAGAAGGTTGAGAGGCCTGTTAATACGAGGGATTTTTTTTTTAGTGCTACAGACCAGCTTTATAAATTTCCACTATAGTGAAGGCAAATGGAGCTTAATGCCATGGTATGTGTTATAAAATATTTTGGAACACTTTCAGTTGACACTAATCCCAACTTCATTAGCAATTTATAAGCGAGCTTACCAGTTGGATCTAATTTGTATCAAGAATGTTTAAATTCCATTACAAGTGTAATTGCCAAGTAAATGGCTGAGCAGTAGGGAAAGATATTACACAAGTATAAACCAGAATTCAAAAATTTTGCATTTACATAAATTAGTAAACTAAAATCAAAATTTAAAAGTGGGATTTAAGTGAAAACCATCTCACTGACTGGTAATTAGTTTCACTGACTAATTCGCACAGCAGCCATATGACGTTCTGTGTGCAAGAAATCTCTCTGGTGTCTGGTAGCGACCCCCACGTGTCAAGAACAGTCTGCCGAGATGGGACCAGTAACTGTAGGTAGGAACACCTGCCCTCCAAGCAAGTTACAACAGGGTTGCATCCCAGAGTTGCACACTGCTACTGCGTGCAGCTGCGACAGTTCCTAACCTGCATGCCAAGGTCAAACACCTCTGAATCTGATTTTTTAAAAAACTTTGATCAGCTCTGAAATAAGAGGAACAGAGCCATAAAATATTGGTCACAATACCCTAATTAGAATTGGGTTATTAAATTTATTTATCACTGAATAAAGTTTACCCATTTTAAGGAATCGCCTGTGTCAAATTTTCCAGGTTGGAAACACAAATAGAGTTTAAGGCAAACACACTCCGAACTGTTTCACTTCAAATCAAGGTGCCCTCAGCTTGGTCAATACTGCATGTTAAATATTTAGGGCAGACCTCTGACTGAAAGGATTACTCTTGGTTATTTATCAACATATTCAGGTACTGGATATCAACCTGGGAAAACACAGCTTGAGAAGTCTCAACGCAATTCATATGGATGTGGTGAGGCTTCACCTTGGTATATTCTTAACTATATGCAATTTGTGCAACATTAGTTTCTTCTGTAGGTAGATTTAGTTAGGCATACTATCTGCTATTCTAATGGAGACATTATCCCAGTTATTTTAATTAGATTAGCTCCATTAAAATAGTGATAGGCAATATGCATGCAAGTATCAGACCCCCTCCCACGATTAGATAACCATCCCAAATTGTTTTTAAATCTCTCAGCTTTTAGTTCTAATGAAGGCTGCACGCCCAAAAATGTCAATCTATCTTTCTCTTTACAGATACTGACTAACCTGCCATATATTTCCAGCATTTTGTTTTCACAGCTACTTTTTAAATTCAGTTTTGTGCACACAGTCAGCAGGTGTGACTGAACTTGAATATCCTGATTTGTGATGTCCACAGGGTTAGACTGAAGCATTACTGTAACGTTGAGCAATCAGATTTGAATTTACTTATGCAGTATTGGTGGGACTGATCTTTAGGAATGAAAAGCTGCAATTCTGTTTTACCAGTCTTTAATTAGACTACTAGTGTAGTGTAATCTATTCAAGCTAACGCTACAAGAAACTTAGTATATACTTTAAATTTTCTCCCTTTTGCTGGATACCAATTACCAGTATCCCCACAATGAAGCAATTTAAAGCTTTGCCTTTCATTTGAAAATTGCATCAGTCTCCATTTTGCTTCTAAATTGTCACTTCTATCTTATGCATTTCTATAAATCTACTTATCATTCCATTTTATAAAAAGGAATACAATTAGCAAATTGGGTAAGAGAGGAATCCAACCAAGATTACATTTTGGTGCAAATGTGCTACCAAAGTTGCCTCAGAATTAGCCATTTTTAGAAAATCTCACAATTCAGGTACACATTTAATGAATTGAATGGCTCACCTTTACACACAGTCTCATTCACCGCTAAGCATTTCTTTGGTACAGCATACGTTGCATTGACACATGTACTAGTAGCATCTAGAACACATTAAAAAAGTTATCAATTATACATAGAACCACAGAAGTTTAAAGCACATAATTTAGAACTATTCCAACGAGAACCTTTTTTTAAACCAGCATTGCATGGAAATCTGGGTGAAAGAATAGCAGTTATGATTCCTAGAAATTTAAACACAGCTGAATTTTCCACTTACTGTGGAACCTTTTAATTGCCAACTTTTTCACAGGACAAAGCCACACGAAAGACAGTGCCTCACCGCACAGCCTTTAAAACCTATAATTTTTTTTTTTAAATTCAGAGGACATGGGTATTACTGGCAAGGTTGGCATTTATTGCCCATTGCTAGATATCCTGAGGTGGTAGTGAGCCTTCTACTTGAACCGTTGTTGTAACAATTTAATACAACTAAGTGGCTTGCTAGACCACTTCAGAGAGCAGTTAAGAATCGACCATGTTGGTGTGGGACTGGACTCACGTACAAGCCGAACTGAGTAAGGACAGCAGGTTTCTCTTAAATGATCTACTTTTCCCTGAGATGCGAAAATTGTCTCCAAAGTGAACCAGTTGGGTTTTTAACGACAATCCGACAGCTTCATGGTCACATTTACCAATATCAGCTTTTATTTCCAGATGATTTTTTAAAAAAAACTGAATTCAAAGTCTGAAACTGTCATGGCGGGATTTAAACTCACATTCTCTGGATTATTAATCCAGGCTTCTGGATTACTAGCCCAATAATATAACTACTATGCTACCCAAAGGCATAATGTCTGCTATTCTAATGGAGAAGTTACCTCAACTATTTTAATTAGATAGCTCCTCTGTTAAAACAGTCATGATGTGGTACTTCCTCCAGTACTTCCCCGGAGCGGAGAAACTACGCCATGTTCTCCGCAGCCTTCAACATGTCATCAATGAGGACAAACACCTCGCTATGGCCATCCCCACACCTCCACTACTTGCCTTTAAACAGCCACCCAACCTCAAACAGACCATCGTTCGCAGCAAACTACCTAGCTTTCAAGAGAACAGCGTCCACGACGCCACACAACCCTGCCACGGTAACCTCTGCAAGACATGCCAGATCATCGACACAGATACCACCATCACACGAGATGACACCACCCACCAGGTGCATGGTTCATACTCCTGTGACTCGGCCAACGTTGTCTACCTCATACGTTGCAGGAAAGGATGCCCCAGAGCATGGTACATTGGCGAGACCATGCAGACGCTGCGACAACGGATGAACGGACACCGCGCAACAATCGCCAAACAGGAGGGTTCCCTCCCAGTCGGGGAACACTTCAGCAGTCATGGACATTCATCCACCGACCTTCGGGTAAGCGTACTCCAAGGCGGCCTTCGAGACACACGACAACGCAAAATCGTCGAGCAGAAATTGATAGCCAAGTTCCGCACCCATGAGGACGGCCTCAACCGGGATCTTGGGTTCATGTCACGCTACACGTTACCCCACCAGCGAACAAATGTTATCTATTTTTAATATAATGGGTCATTTGCTGGCTCTCTCTGCCTTCCGGATGTTTCTGCCTCTCTCTGTGTTTTTTTTCTCTGTTTTTTTTCCCTGTTTGTTTTTTTGTTGAATGTGTATTCGGGGGTTCTGCAGGTGACACCTCTCTGTCTGAACACGGTGATTGCCTTGGCAACGGGCAGTTGCAGGGGCAGTCTGTAAACACCACGTATTGTTCAATATGTATAAATGCGTAGGCTTCAAGGAGCTCTTGAAACATTTGCCTGAGGAAGGAGAAAATCTCCGAAAGCTTGTGAATTTAAAATAAAATTGCTGGACTATAACTTGGTGTTGTAAAATTGTTTACAATTGTTAAAACAGTGATAGGGAAAGTCTAGTCTAGGCTAGTTTCTTAGGATTCTACAAGCAACCATACTACAAAATGAGGATTCATTTCCAGCTTGTGCAGTGGGAAGCATTTTTTAAAGAAACTCTGGGTGAGTATAAATTTCCACTCAGTCAGAAGGCCAAACCAATTATGGCTCAACAACAAATAGGGGCTTGCAGTTCACTAATGCTACAGGTCAAAACACCAGCTAATGAATGCAGTTTGCCATTAACTGGTGAAGAACAGTATCAAAATTGCTGAATAATTTGCATGAAAAAGGAACAAAAGGAGATCCTCTAATGAACCATGGACATCATACAATATAAAAACCACCTTCAAACAAATGTTGGAGATAATTTAGAATGATAGAAGCATGTGATTTAGGGCTAGCTGACTCAGTAGAATACCAGTGGACCTTTTTAATCATGTGGGTGGATTATCCTAGTGGATAACTAGCCTGAACTAACCAAGAACTCCACCAAAGGTAGGAAAGCTTGTTTTAACAGTTGTCACCTATCAATATCAAGGCAATCAACAAGCATACTGATCGATATATCCAAGCCTAACTTCTGACCGTAATATTTCTGCTGTGGCAGAAATCACGTTTCTGTTCAATGCCAGGATGTCTGAGAATGACAGTTTGCGAAGGGAAAAGAGAAACTGGTCAGCAGGGTAAATTTCAATCCTCCTGTTCACATTTTTTGTATAACTCATGAATGCTAGCAAAATGGAAGAAATATGTAACCTGTATGTCCAGGACAGATATCGCACAGCTTCCAAGCTAATGCAATCTTCATCCTTCAGCAGAACTACAAACTTTATATATGGGCTCCATGGCACACACCAGTGCAGCCCACTAATACAGCTTGGACTCTGTTCCTCATGGGATCACATCTTTGGTGTACTAAGTTAGTTTATGTTAACATACAAACAGGAGTAGGCTATTCAGCCCCTCGAGCCTGTTCCGCCATTCAATTAGATCATGGTTGATCTGAGTCTTAACTCCATCTACCCTGCCTTTGTTTCATAACACTGAAGTAACATACTGGAGGGTTACTGTTAAGGTACAATTCCCTGGGGGACAAAGACAATGCCTTCAGGAATGGTGGAGAAAGGAGACAACTGATGGAATTTGTTTTGATCATATGGCTACATTTTTTAAAGATGCCAGAGTTGCAGATTAAAAACCCAAGTGTGAAGTTATTGTAGCTAAGGCATCTGAATGCCACAAACTGACAAACTTTATGCATTATTGGGGAAAATTCTGTTCCCAAAGACAGTACAATTCTCCCACCTAATGATATAATATAGGTAAAGCACAGAGCTGATTCAATCTCTGGATATTGGAGAAAATGCCTCAATCTGAAGTTTAGAGTAACCCAATGCCAACACTCCGCTGGATCTCGTCTCAACTTGCTTTAAGGAGGTTTTCCTAATAGAGTGCTGTTGTTAGCATGTGTGCAATACTTCTGTCTAATGCAAGCGAGCTGACCCCCAGAGAACCGGAGAACCATATTTTCATGGGTCTTCTAAGCTGCCATTGGGTCTCCAGTTAAGACCAAGCTGTCCTACCCTTTAAAAATGGGAATTAAGGGTCTCTGCTCTCCATTAGGAGCAGCAGGAGAAAAAAGATGCACAGGTGTGGGGGGAAGGAAAGAGAGAAAGTACAAGGTTCACTTGAGGATCACTCCAAAAGGAATGCTTTTATAACAAAAGTGCCATGATATTGACCAACATGAGCACTTGGATCAGTTCATAACTCCCAAATGCATTCCAAGTTTCTTGTGCAAAGAAAGTAGTCACAAGGTCTACTGCTGGGTAACCCATTTAGGAAAACTGGTTCAAGGCATCATGCGGTAGAGGCAGCAACACCTCCTTCACATGATGGCAATAATGGCAGCAGGCATCCTTATGGTATTTTATGCATCCAATGCACTTTATCATTGAGGCAGTGGTCTCTGGCATCTGCACCCCTTTACCAGACCAGGCAATGTTTAACCTAAAATGGTGGTCACAAGGTGGGAACCTTTTATGAGGATGCGACTGCGACTTCTGGCTTCACTGCTGGTGCCAAAAAAGGTTCCAAGGCAGTAATAGCAAGTTCCAAATCTGGGTACTGGCATGAACCAGACAGCAGGGTGCTTAAAAAATATCAAGCTCAAGGCAGCAGGAGGTTCTATGTGGCCCAGGAGATTTGGGATATGTGATGAAGGAAGGGGAGAAAACAATCATACCGGTATGATTCAGTTGAAAAGTCAGCAAAATAAAAAGGCAGAAAAAAAGGAAAAAATTTCCTGTTTACACTAAAAAAAAATCCAGAGATCTCTGTTGCATCAAAAATAAAATAAAATGCGTTTAAGAGTTTTAACATCAGCAACCAAACTATCGTGACGGCAAGCAAAATGCAGGAAGAACCAGCTTCCACAGAAGTAACAGGAATCCCCTGCGAGTCAAGCAATGTGAGCCAGAGGAAGTGGAGGAAACAATTACACATTTTGCTGCTGTTATGCAGAAACATCGGAGGGGAAATATTTCTGAAGACAACTTAGGAGTTTTTTTCCCCCCCCAAACGGTGTTGTCCCCCTAGCTGCATCACCCCACTCTCACCACCTCTTTCAGTTTCATTCTTGTCGAAATGAAAATTTACAGTTGGTTCCAAACTGTGAACTATAAGTAACCAGGACACACTGAATTCATAAGCATAACAGTTTACTGCCTGGTCCAAACATCCACTGATTTCAGGCCAGCATTGCTGTATAAACATAGAACAGGCCTTCTCATCTAATGTAATTAGGAGTCATATGACTAATAGGAACTCTGCATCAGATCCACATCAGGCATCTGAAAAACACAGCCAAAGGCAAAGAAACTACACATAGAATGCCCTCAAGGACCCATATCCCCATCCAAGTAAGTTCATAGAATGATAAGCACAGAAGGAGGCCATTTGACTAATCATGCCTATGTTAGCTCTTTGAAAGAGCTATCAAATTAGTCCCTGCTTTTTGTTGTGGGGAAAGGAGGTGCAGGAGAACAGACAACTCGGCCACAGTAAGCAGACAGTAGTATAGTGTGAATGTGCAAAGCACATTTTAAATATACATAAAACATCTGCATTTGCAACCATCAAACCTTGTTCGTCAAATAAAAGGTTAAGTGACTGGTGACACTAGTGAATTCCTGGGAATGCAGACCAACAGTGTAAGCAGGTTACTTCATACACATCACATCCAGCACCAAACCAGGAGCAGAATTACACTTGGTGACAGGCAGAATGGAGTGACCACAGTTCAGAGCAGAGAAGCTCTGGCATACAGTACAGGTTACACTGGCACACTATCAGGATGAGACTAACCCTTCATTGGTAACTCATGATACAGGCAATTATATTGCACAGCACTCAGATTTCACACTCAATGAAACCTTCCCCAGCCTGCTACTGAAATTAAAAGGTCAAGATTTTCTCTCCATCAGTGCAAATTATATACACATCATTTCCACTGGATCATTTTTATTAAGGATGTTACAGTAAATACTCTGGTATTATTTATCATGAAGTTTAAAATCATGGTTTACAGCACAGAATAAAAGGCATAGGCCTACCTTGTCTGTGCCGGCTCTGCTCGAGCAATCCAAAACCAGTCCCACTGCCCTGGACTCCATGGTCCTACGAAGTACTTGTTTAAGAATATACTTCATAAATTCTGAAAAGTGTTTACATTGTAGGATTTGACGTTTCAATTACAATATTGGTGTTTTATTTAAGCTCATTGAAAAAAAGTTGTTAAAGGGACCATTCAAAATGGTAGGCTAATGCAGCATTAAAAACAGAATATTTGGGAGGATTCTTGAACTCTTGGAGAAACTATGAAGGTCTGGTTTGTTGCTTACATTGACTTTGAGAGAACCATCCTAATCAAACCTGTATTCTTACATGACCTTCAACAAAAAGATTCAGAAGCCTGCACTTGCCCAGAGATCCGTAAGAGAAGCTGGCAAGTGCACAATTTGTTCAGTTCATCGTTAATCTAACCCGTAAATCAGTCCATCCCATCACATTTAGCAAGCTTTCTGTAATGTAATCTTGAGTACTGTATGACTATGCCTAGTTCCTTTTTCTTCCTCCGCAGGCTTATATACAGCCATTTTGGTGTCCTGTACCTGGTCAGAAAAAGTTTATTTTGAGTCAGTTTTTACCATTAGGCATCCAACATTTTTTTAAAAAGCACAGGGTGCACTTGCCATCGGCTACTTTTAAAATGCATGAAAAAGTGATTTTAAGATCCAAGATGTTGACTGGGGAAATTACCAGAAAGGCATAAAAACACCAAGTGAAAATATGATTTTGAAGGCATGGCGGCCCACACCTGAACTCCCAATCTCATATGGGCTGCTAGAGGAGTGTTTTCCCAGAGGAAGATAAAGAAGTTGAGCTGCACCTTTCAATAGATGGTTCAAGAGCAGACTAGGTAGAGGCCCGAGATTAGGTTGCTTGCCTGCCTTCTAGATCGAATGTTACAAGAGGAAGAATGTAAATTAATAAGGATAGTGGAGAATAATGATGTGGAAGGGGAGGCAGAAAGAGAAGGAAAAAGTACCATGTTAACCCTGAATTTATTCTACTGCAGTCAGTAATTGTTCAATTTCCTCATCCAACCAAAAAGGTTGGAATCATGTTTTTAAACTTTTTTTTTACTCAATTCATACCACCACCGTACTGAACTCAGCAGTACTCTTAGAATTAATGGTGGTTTTTAAGCTAAACCACACGTTTTTTGTTTGACTTGTTCTAGCAGACTCCTCTTGGTGATGCAGTTGCTGGTACAGAATATCTTTACATACACACAAAGATCCCATTTCACTTAACAGTTTTCTTCCTTCTTTTCCCCCCCGGCCCGACCCATAAAGACTGAACGATGATTTGCATTATTTCTAAAATGACTTCGGTACCAGACAGAAGATATTCAAAGACACAAAACATCACCTATTCAGGTTGGGCCTAATGAAGGATTGACTTCCACTCCCTGAACTTATCAAATCTTCCAACCACACCATCTGAAGATGTACCAGTAACCACATTAGCAAAACAAAGATACAAATATATATCACAAGTCCAGACTGCATGTTAACTGGTAATTTTCAGAGCAGTGCCTCTTAAAACAAATCAGTAGGTAGTTCTTTGGAGCAGAATTGATATGTAGTACTTACAATGCCACAAAAATCAAGGAACATATCCTCCATGTAATCACTGCAATAAGTAAATTTGGACTTAAAAAAATGTCCCTCATGTACCCATTTTTAAAGCTATATAACCCCACTAAACATTAACTCAATGGACAAGTATTTGAATTTAATTGTACTCTAATTAGTGAGCAGGTTTTATAGTTGATAACAGCTTAAAAAAGAATCCACATTTCAAACTTATTTCCCCACCTGATCCCCTGTGGTGTTGCCCATTTTCAGATGATATGCTGTTGTACACAACATGAGCATTGTGTCATGTAACACTACATTATTCTACTGCTAATGTGGAACTGCGTTCAAGCTGCCTTGTCCCCGATAAGTTCTGAAACTCAGTCTATTCTAACTTTACTATTTATAATAGACTGGATCATAAGAATATAAAAATTCATTTGATAGTCTAAGAATGGAACTTTCTACTATATGGTAACAACCACTGAACTTATACAAATACTGACAATGCAAACAAGTCAGAGACCAGCACCAAGACTGTAATGTATACAAAAAATGATGGCCTTAACCAAGAATTTCATTTTGGACCATCAGCAACAGAAGAAGTTAAATTTGAGAAAAGGCTATTTGGCCCATTGAACTTCATCCTCTAGTACTCTAACTTTTCCAGCAAAGCATTCAACTTAATTTTGAGCACTTATAAATATTTTTATTTGTGCAACATTCCCCCAATAGATTATATTCAAATAATTAAACACTTGGAAAAGAAATTATTTCCAACACCTTTTAAATTTACTTTTCACTTATTTAAAATTTATGCTCTCTGGTCCTACTAGCATTTCTTTCATAAGAATTCTAGGACAGGAGGAGGCCATTCAGCCCATTGCACCTGTGCCAGCTCCACATCAACTTTCATTCGTATAGCACCTTTAAATGTAACAAAACGCTTCAGAGCTATTCTCATTCCCCTTTTCTTTCTTCCATATCTCTTATTATTCCCCTTCAAAATATTTAAATATACTTTGATGAAATAATGTTTACTTTATCTACCTGCACCATTTAATATTTAGCTACCTCCATGAGGTCCCTCTTTTAACCCTGTCTCTAGACTGTAGGACTGTAGAGCTTGAGCACCTCTAAATTTGAGTATAGTCTAATATAGAAGTTTGCGTTGTAAATTATGTTCCAGTAAACTTAAATTTATGATATTTTCAATTCAAAATATTCTGACGTTTTCATCTGTCTTAATTGCAAGAGGATATTGTTTTATGCGGTCTGTATTAGAACTGGAAAGGTGATCTGTTTTTATTGGAAATTACAGAGGGATACCAATGGAATTATCCCAATTAGTCTCTGGCAGAAAATTGTTAAGTTTTTGGAAGAGCTGTACTCAAGGTCTATGTCTAGACTTTGTCTTACCAATCAATTAATACAAAGTGGACAAATTTGCTGAGAGTATAATTTATTTAAAGCACAATATAAGTGATTCCTGCAGGAACCTACTATTTATCTAAATACATGACTTAAAGAACTCACCTATCTGCAAAAACATGATAGTTGCTGGTGGTTCTTATACTATAATAGAACACAACAATTGCTTTTACCTGAGCAGATCAGCCAGACGCAGCTTGTGTTGGCACTTGTGAGGTTCATAGAGGAAGTACAATTAGCACAGTCCTGAAAATCTTCACATTTCTCTAGAAATATGTATAAAAATAGTAAGTCAGTCCTAAATGTCATGCAGTGGTTTCTAAAGTTAAGATTTAATACAAAATAATCAGAGCTACTTGGAAAGCCATCTACCATATTACTTTGGTACTGAAATACTAAAAACAAGAGTGCAGTCAACTATATTAATGTAGGAAATAGCTTTGAACACAAATTAATGTGGATTTAATTAGGGGATGAGACATTAAACCAAGGCCCCAAATGCCCCCTCAAGTGGATCTAAAAGATCCCATGACACTATTTCAAAGAACAGGGGTAATTTCCCCATGTCCTGGCCAACATTTATCCCTCAGCCAATGGATGATCTGGTCATTATCTCACTGCTGTTCATGGGACCTTGCTATGTGCAAAT
Organism: Heptranchias perlo; assembly: GCF_035084215.1. Classification (NCBI taxonomy): domain Eukaryota; kingdom Metazoa; phylum Chordata; class Chondrichthyes; order Hexanchiformes; family Hexanchidae; genus Heptranchias; species Heptranchias perlo. The sequence goes on from NC_090329.1 coordinate 111,850,210, forward strand.
TGGCTGCCATGTTATCGACATTACAACAGTTACTACACTTCAAAAATACTTCACTGGCTGTGAAGTTCCTTGGGGTGTCCCGAGGTCGTGAAAGGTGCTATATAAATGCAAGTTCTTTTGTTCTTTCTTTAGAGAGACATTAAGTAGTAATTTAACAGTAGACCAATATTTTCAATGGGAAAAAGTACTTCTGGATTGTATTACTGGCACCACAACAACTTCTACGGGATTCCTTAAGGAATCTCTGCTTCTCAGGAAGTGGTGTGCAATGCGAACATAGCTGCCAAGATGCAGCAGAATTAAGTCAAGCATGAAATCAAAAAAAAGTATTTGATTTCTAAGTTTGCATAATCAGTGCCAAAGTTATATGATGAATTTACCTAAATCAGGTAAAAGATTATGCTAGCCCAGGAACCTAAAATAAAATGAATTTATTAAAATGCTAGTGACTATACGCTTCGTAGCACCCAAGATTGGGAGCATCTAAACTGCTGCCTTTGGCCCACAAGTTGAACCCGAGCCCTAGGAATCTAGCCCACAATGTTCAGGAATCTCAGCCTGCTTATATTTATTTGCTGGTTTGAAAGGAGCTGCTTTAGTGCTCAGTGGTAAATAAATCCTAAATCAGAACACCAAGGTCTGCTAGTATTCACAATTTGAGGGACACACAAACAAATATGAACATTTATTTAAACATTGTGCACTGCTCCCACAGTTTCACATTACACACTTTTTAGTCCATGAAGACAAAAAGCTTGGAATCTCCCACCCTAGATGAGTGTCTGTTTATTTCTCCAAATAGTTGTCCTGTAGCAACATTAGAAAGTAGCCTTCCCGTTTTGCTCCCAACTCCAATTGATACCATTCGGCAGCTGCAGCCTCTATTCTCATTCATCTCTGTCCCAAGGCAGGTATACTTTATTTTTATCTCTTCTACAAATTATTGGCATGCCTCTGAGCCTCTAAATATATATACTGCATATATTAAATCCTGAAAGAAAACATTGGAGATATGATAGATAGGATTTTTTTAAATTCCAGGGTGGGGGGGGGGGGGGGTTGGAATGAGGAGAAAGGAGAATTTTAAGAGGCTTAAAAAACTTCAGATTTTTCCTGCAGACCTTTACCAAAAAACCATTAGAACAAATAATGGTGGTATTCTTTAGCACAGGCAACAGCTCTTCCTTCAGCACTGAAACTGGCCCTTGACTTAAAACATGAAATGTAAGCAAGTTGTTTCCTGAGCAACAGAACACCATCCCAGTACACAAAGTTAATCTCTGCTGAAACACAACAGTAGTGTGCTATGCAATGGCGTAGTAGGCTTGAGTATTCAACTTTCTAAGATCCCTGATCAGAGTCTGATCAGCAGAGGGAAGGAAAATCAGACACTTAAGACTTCATGGACCGTGGGAGGATGAAGTTACAGGAACAGTTATCCCAGGCCTATTTTACGTGCCTCTCTTCACAGATATAAGGGTCAATTAACCGGCTTTCAGCTGAATGGTCTGCAGGCTAGAAGGACAGAATTGCAGGGAGAGAAATAAAATCCCAGAGCATCACCATCAGTGCTTTAAAAATACAATATGGTTAACATCCATTCATTTCTGTTCAAATACCAAGAGCTAGATCTCAGACAAACTTTGGAGAAACTGAACTTACCAACGTGATGAACGCAAGTGAATCTCAGCAGTGATCTCAGGGAATTTCAGTAGGGTCATTCCTCCCACAGAGTTTTAAACCCAAGTTTAGTGTTACCTAATTACTACTACCCAATACTACTTTTTTTTGTATTATATTCATGGTCAGGATATGGGCAGTGCTGGCAAGGCCACCATTTATTGCCTATCCCCACTATTCCAATATGAAAAGCTCCAGTAGAAATGTCAATGCTACCCAAGATCTCAGGCTGATTCCGCTGACTGGAGAGTCTAGAACTAGAGGACACGGTCTCAGGATAAGGGGGTCAGACATTTAGGACTGAGATGAGGAGGAATTTCTTCATTCAGAGGGTTGTGAATCTTTGGAATTGTCTACCCCGGAGGGCTGTGGATGCTCAGTAGTTGAGTATATTCAAGGCTGAGATTGATAGATTTTTGAACTCTAGGAGAGTCAAGGATACAGGGATCGGGCAGGAAAGTGGAGTTGAGGTCAAAGATCAGCCATGATCGTACTGAATGACGGAGCAGGCTCGAGGGGCCGTGTGGCCTACTCCTATCTCTTATGTTAAGAGAAAGAAAGAACTTGCATTAATACAACACGGTGCCCTTCATAGTCTCGGGACGTCCCAAAAAGCCCGCCACAACCAATTAAGCACTTTTGAAGTGTAATCAAGATTGGGGAAAGTAGACACAAAAAACGGGCTAAAAAAAAAAAAATCTTTGATTTCTTTTACCGTGTCCACCATTTTGGGCCCATGGTCGAACTGGGCCTTTTGACGGCGGCAGGTTCACAACCTCCTGCAACAGTCACTGCATCGCAGGACCCTCCGAATCAGCGGGGAGGATGATGATCCTGGGACAGCAGGCCGGTCAACACCTGACTACAAATACCCGCTGACAGCGGATTAATGTCGGTGACCATCTAAAGACACCCCCCCCCCTCCCCCCCGGCGGGAGGTCTCGGCGACACTCGGGAAAAGTTCAGTCACAAGATTAAAACACACACACAGCCTCCCGCAGGTAAAATGTCAGTCGAGGCCGTCGTTTAGGCCTGAAATCTTACGGGGACTCTCTCTCTCTCTCTCTCTTCTGAATGATCGGGCGGTGCGACGAACGTTTGCTCTCCCTCCCCCCACCCCCTCCCACCCCCTCCCTCCCGCGCCCCGCAGGCAGACTGAACCCACCGGGAGTGAGAGGGGGGGGGGGGGGGGGGGAAGAAAAGTTTGTCAAAACGGGGGAAGATCTGTTTGAGGGACTCCGTGAGAAGGATCGGTCGGTCGAATAGGCCTCGGGCCGCTGGCTGGGGAACGCTGCCTGAGGTGGAGCGAGGACCCGCCGCTCGCGTTCACCCCACCCCCTCCCTCCCGCCCGCTTCTCGCGCTCTCCCCCGCCCGCCCGCCCGCCGGTCCACCCGCCCGCTTCTCGCGCTCTCCCCCGCCCGCCCGCCGGTCCACCCGCCCGCTTCTCGCGCTCCGCCCGCCCGCCGGTCCACCCGCCCGCTTCTCGCGCTCCCCCCTCCCGGGAATGGAACGTACCTGCACACAACCTCGCGCTCCAGCACAGCAGGACGACGCCGCACAGCACCGGCCAACGCATAGTGACAGCCGGCAACCCTCGTGAATGCAGGGGGGATAAAAGGAGGGGAACTGAAAGCCGACCGACCGACCCGCCTGCGCACTTTCTCCCTTCGCCCGCTCTCGCGACCGGGAATGAAACTTCCTGCTGCAGCTCATGTGACTGCGGTGCCGGGGAGGAGCCGGATCCGGGACCGCCGGATAGGCTGAGTCCAGTTACTGCACAAAAAGGTTCAGGCTAAGAAAATTGGGAATGTTGCGCGTTTAACTGTTTACCTCTCGAAGGAAATTGCGGTTTTATACAGTTCAAATGCAACACCGTAACTATCGTGTTAAGGGCTCCACGAAGAAACTTGCAAATTACATACTTTTAGAAAATCAACAATTTTTTTTCAATTAAAAACGATTTCAAGGTGCACTGTCTATGAAAAAAATATTTTGCAAATACTGGCAGTGTCTCTATATATCTTATTGCATTGCGAAATCAGTCATCACCGTATTTATGTGCGATATGGTGGTGAAAAGTGGCACATAACTGTTTCCTGCAAACGAATTGATATGTTTTACTTATCTAACTTCCTTCAGTTGTGGTGCAAAGTACATGCGAAAAAAAACAAATCACGGACAGAAAAGCAATTGTGTGACTACATTGAAACCTAGGGGTGAATTTACACTGCAAGTTTAGTATCAGTGTGAAATGTAAGGAGTCTTACAACACCAGGGTTATAGTCCAACAGCTTTATTTGAAATCACAAGCTTTCCGAGCTTTCCTCCTTCATCAGGTGAGTGTAGGATTCCATAAAGGCACAGCATATATAGTCAGACTATATTTGCTGTGCCTTTATGGAATCCTACACTCACCTGACAAAGGAGGAAAGCTCCAAAAGCTTGTGATTTCAAATAAAGCTGTTGGACTATAACCCTGGTGTTGTAAGACTCCTTACATTTGTCCACCCCAGTCCTTCACCGGCATCTCCACATCATATCAGTGTGAAGCGAGTGATGCTTTGCACTGATAGTGTAAATCCAGAGTCAGCACCAAACCGAGCTGCGGAGCGAAATGGAGTAAAGACGCCCTGGAGGAGGTGGTGTCATACTGGTTTGGTTTGGTTTGACACCATAGGGAGTGTAAATCTAGTTCAGCATCAAACTTGGCTTACAAAGTGTTCCGTTAGATCCACTGGACACTTTGTAAACCCACCTACCCTCAATTTAAATGTCGAGAGCAGGATTGTCCCCTTCCCACTTGCCGAATATTTAAATTCCTAATTGTTGGGAGAGAGCTATGCTCATGCCTGGATATAAAAGTGAGGTGGTGACACAATATACAATGTCTGCTGGAACCTGAACTGTAGAAATACATCCTAAGCTGCTCTGCCTCGCAAACAACAGTATATAATGTAGCCCGGTAGCCGCAGTGCTGCAACATTGGATTTCGACTCCAGTCGGGACTGAAGTTTTCATTAAGGGGGCCCCTACAAATATCAACACAAAGAAAAACATGTTTGCAGAAACAGATTTTATTACTGAAATAATGCCCTAGCAAGTTAACAAATAAAGAAAAGTACAGAAATCTGTTGACTGGCAGAAGTCCGATGACTTTGAGAGCCCAGGATCTCCTCATGCATCTCTAGGTTCCAGGATCCTCAGTCTTTTTTTATTCGTTCATGGGATGTGGGCATCGCTGGCGAGGCCAGCATTTATTGTCCATCCCTAATTGCTCTTGAGAAGGTGGTGGTGAGCCGTCTTCTTGAACTGCTGCAGTCCGTGTGGTGAAGGTTCTCCCACAGTGCTGTTAGAAAGGGAGTTCCAGGATTTTGACCCAGCGACGATGAAGGAACGGCGATATATTTCCAAGTCGGGATGGTGTGTGACTAGGAGGGGGACGTGCAGGTGGTGTTGTTCCCATGTGCCTGCTGCTCTTGTCCTTCTTGGTGGTAGAGGTCGCGGGTTTGGGAGGTGCTGTCGAAGAAGCCTTGGCGAGTTGCTGCAGTGCATCCTGTGAATGGTACACACTGCAGCCACTGCGCCGGTGGTGAAGGGAGTGAATGTTTAGGGTGGTGGATGGGATGCCAATCAAGCGGGCTGCTTTGTTCTGGATGGTGTCGAGCTTCTTGCGTGTTGTTGGAGCTGCACTCATCCAGGCAAGTGGAGAGTATTCCGTCACACCCCTGACTTATGCCTTGTAGACGGTGGAAAGGCTTTGGGGAGTCAGGAGGTGAGTCACTCGCCGCAGAGTACCCAGCCTCTGACCTGCTCTTGTAGCCACAGTATTTATATGGCTGGTCCAGTTAAGTTTCTGGTCAATGGTGACCCCCAGGATGTTGATGGTGGGGGATTCGGCGATGGTAATGCCATTGAATGTCAAGGAGAGGTGGTTAGACTCTCTCTTGTTGGAGATGGTCATTGCCTGACAGTTGTCTGGCGAGAATATTACTTGCCCCTTATGAGCCCAAGCCTGGCTGTTGTCCAGGTCTTGCTGCATGTGGGCACGGACTGCTTTATTATCTGAGGGGTTGCGAATGGAACTGAACACTGTGCAATCATCAGCGAACATCCCCATTTCTGACCTTATGATGGAGGGAAGGTCATTGATGAAGCAGCTGAAGATGGTTGGGCCTAGGACACTGCCCTGAGGAACTCCTGCAGCAATGTCCTGGGGCTGTGATAACTGGCCTCCAACAACCACTACCATCTTCCTTTGTGCTAGGTATGACTCCAGCCACTGGAGAGTTTTCCCCCTGATTCCCATTGACTTCAATTTTACTTGGTGCCACACTCGGTCAAATGCTGCCTTGATGTCAAGGGCATGAAGGTATTCCCTAGAGAACGTATCTCCCAGTCTTTTCTAAATCAGAGTCAAACTGATGGAGGACCAAATATCCCTTTCTCCATCATTCAAGCTTGCCACCCAGCAGGTCTATCCAAGAAAAACGCTTGTGATATTAATTGAGATGTGTGAAGGTAGGTCATAAACCAAAAGAGAGAGAAAAGTAACAGGATAAAAATAGGAATGGGGGAGTGACAAATTGCACAGTATTTTAATAAAGTGATGCAGTCAGGAAACATTTCATTCGTGTCATATTTAGTTTTATGTCTTCCTTTGAGGTTGGCACTTCTCAAAGAATTGACATTTCCTCAAACATCATCTGAGTTCATATTTGGACCATCCTAGTTCTGAGACACTCATTTCTCTCAGCCACTGAATCAGGAAGTTGTGCTGAAAGACACAAACCACCTGCACTGTAAACAAACTTAATCTCGTGCAAAACAATTCATGCATTGTTAATTATTAAATAAAATGCCATACAAGTGTGAATTGTGGCAAATGTTACAGGTTTATGAATATTGTTTTATCCCCCATTTTATTTATTTCTCATCTCATACAGCTCCCTCAGAGCCACATTTGGTCGACAGTGTTATATGGATGTGAAACTTGGACCATGCATGCAGTGGCCCAGAATTTTTTATTTCATTTTAATGTAATTCATTCATAAAATATAAAATATGAAACATAGTTTATGCCTCAATGCGGTTCATAAATACGGCAAGTGACTTATGTGGTGTGACACCCGTGACAAGTCTTGTGAATTTCTGTACTTGCCGCATGTAGTCATTGTGACTGTAAAGTTGGTAAACCTAGTTTGTACCTGTGCTGACTTTATGCCTAACCTTAGTGAACAGAGGAAAATGTTCCCTTATAAGGTAGAGTTCATCATGCTTGAATTTGTTGTACTGTAGAAAAAAAAATGTGATATAGCCAGTCAGCCTGACATCAGTCGTCTGGAAAATGCTGGAATTCATTATTAAGGAAGTGGCGACAGGGTACTTCGAAAATCATAATATGATTAGGCAGAGTCAACACGGTTTTATGAAAGGAAAATCGTGTTTGACAAATTTATTAGAGTTTTTTGAGGATGTAACTAGCACGGTAGATAAAGGGGAACCAGTGGATGTAGTATATTTGGATTTTCAAAAGGCATTCGATAAGGTGCCACATAAAAGGTTGTTACGCAAGATAAGGGCTCATGGGTTTGTGGGTAATATATTAGCATGGATAGAGGATTGGTTAACGGACAGAAAACAGAGAGTAGGGATAAACGGGTCATTTTCAGGTAGGCAGGCTGTAACTAGTGGAGTGCCGCAAGGATCAGTGCTTGGGCCTCAGCCATTTACAATCTATATTAATGACTTAGATGAAGGGACCAAGTGTAATGTATCCAAATTTTCTGATGATACAAAGGTAGGTGGGAAAGTAAGCAGTGAGGAGGACACAAAGAATCTGCAAAGGGATATAGACAGGTTAAGTGAGTGGGTAAGAAGGTGGCAGATGGAGTATAATGTGGGGAAATGTGAGGTTATTCACTTTGGTAGGAAGTATAGAGAAACAGAATATTTTTTAAATGGTGAGAAACTATTAAATGTTGGTGTTCAGAGAGATTTGGGTGTCCTTGTACACAAAATACAGAAAGTTAACATGCAGGTACAGCAAGAATTAGGAAGGCAAATGGCATGTTGGCCTTTATTGCAAGGGGGTTGGAGTACAAGAGTAAGGAAGTCTTACTACAATTGTACAGGGCTTTGGTGAGACCTCACCTGGTGTATTATGTACAGTTTTGGTCTCCTTTTCTAAGGAAGGATATACTTGCCTTGGAGGAAGTGCAACGAAGGTTCACTAGATTGATTCCTGGGATGAGAGCGTTGTCCTATCAGGAGAGATTGAGTAGAATGGACCTATACTCTCTGGAGTTTAGAAGAATGAGAGGTGATCTCATTGAAACGTACAAGATTCTGAGGGGGCTTGACAGGGTAGATGCTGAGAGGTTGTTTCCTGTGGCTGGAGAGTCTAGAAATAGGGGTCATAGTCTCAAGATAAGGGGTAGGCCATTTACGACTGAGATAAGGAGGAATTTCTTCACTCAGAGGGTTGTGAATCTTTGGAATTTTCTACCCCGGAGGGCTGTGGATGCTGAGTCATTGAATGTGTTCAAGGCTGAGATCGATAAATTTTTGGACCCTAGGGGAATCAAGGGATATGGGGATCGGTGGGAAAGTGGAGTTGAGGTCGAAGATCAGCCATGATCTGATTGAATGGTGGAGCAGGCTCGAGGGGCCGCATGGCCTATTCCTGATCCTATTTTTTATGTTCTTATGACTAGATAAACTATAAATCTGCATCTGAAAGAATTACTGACCTCAAAGGAGATGCTGACAGTGATAGGCAACTGAAAAGTATCTGACCCTTGGCCAAACTTGTTAACGCATCATGAAAAGGTACCAGGTCAGTGCTTGGTCAGGAACCATTTTAACAGTAGATGGTCATTCCCTTAGTGCAGGTATGCCCAATGTTTTGGAGCTGGGGTTCAAAGGCAGGGCACAACGCCATATTTATCTGGGTGCACCGGCGCTGAGGTGCCAATGAGTTTTCCTTCTTGAAAAAGTGAGGCAGGAAGCTGGGAATGCCCCCATCTGCCTCATTTGTATTGGTACAATGGGCTGGCACCTACTACAGGTACAGGCCCAGCTCCACCTCTTCCCGCCTCCCCCCTGAGGAAGCTCCAGAATTCCCAGGGTGAAACAGGTCTCCTCCCCTTTTCCTTGACCTTTGCAACCGGGAAATTGGCATTCCATGAGGGTAAGGGAGAGTAACATCTACTTTAGAGTCTCTGATCTTGAGACTTATAAGAAAGTACTTGCATTTATGTAACATCTTTCACAGCTTCAGGTCATCCCAAAGCACTTCACAGTCAGTGAGCTACGTTTCAAACAGTCATTTTGTACACAAACACAACAGCCACTTTGTGCACAGCAAGTTTCCACATTTGCATCAAAATGCATGACCCTTAATCTGCTTTGGTGGTGTTGGTTGAGCAATGACTGTAGGACAGGACACCAGGGATCATTTACATCCACCACAACATGTCTGGGTTTAATATCCAGAGTAGCACAATTTTTTTAGGGTTTGGGTGTTTGTGGAATAGCGTCCACTTTAGATCTGAGAAAGGCAAATTGGAATATTTTATTAATGGTGAGAGACTAGGAGCTGTGGAGGACCAAAATGATTCAGGTGTCCATGTACACAAAATCCAGTGCACAGGTACAAAAAGTAATCAAAAAGGCTAATGGAATGTTGGCCTTTACCTCAATGGGGCTTAAAATCTGAAATAAAAACAGAAATTGATGCACATTTACAGCAAGTCTGTCAACATCTGTAAAGAAAAAAACACAGGTTAATATTTCATAAGAACTGGAGTATGAAAGATAAGACTGTCCCTGAATAGAGTAGAATATTGAAAAAAAATTGGAAATTGCTGGATGATATAAAGATCATCCCAGTGAGGCATTGAATAGATATTAAAAGAATGTTAAAATAGCTGAGGTAGTATGAAGGCATATAACAAGACCGTACAAGGAAAAAGGATGAGGATGGGGACCAAGAATAGATCTTGGTGAATCTGGAGATGACAGTGCAGGCGTGGGCGGAGAATCCATTGCTGGAGATGCACCGGCTGCATCTGGATAGATAAGATTGGAAACACATTACGTCAGTCCCATAGAGCTGGCCAACAGAGCAGAGATGATGGAGAAGGGTGGCATGGTTAATCGTATCAAACACTGCAGAAATCTTGAGGAGGACAAGGAGGGATAATGCGCCACGGTCACAGTCATAGAGGATGTAATTCACAACTTTGGCCAGGGCAGTCTCGGTGCTGTGAGAAGGGCAGAAGCTGGACTGAGGGTATTGGGGAGGATGGGCACAGAGCTGGGAGACAACGACACATTTGAGGACTTTGGAGAGGAATAAGCAGTTAGACAGTTAGACCCTTGGCCATTGGCACTTGTTTTCAAGTGCTGGGATGGGGATGTTTTTAGATCAGACAGATATCCAGCATATGCGGAAAAACAACACCATGCTTACGACTCTCTAAATCAAGCTATTGAACAATCTGTAGCCACCTGTAGGGTTTCTGATTGCTCAATATGGAAATAATTGCCTAATACTCTTACCCCATATGGGCATATCTCACTTACCCAAGTCCAGAGACGCAGTTGGCAGAGCCAAGGCTTGTGCACACAGATTTTGCAAAGGGGCATTGTTGGAGTTTAACCAGCTAAAACTATGTATCTTACCAGTACAGAGGTTTGCTAAGCTTCCCACTATTTCTCAAGCTAGGAGAACTCTGCTTGTTGGAGTATTGCATTGCAAAATTATCCAGTGCTGAGCGGGAAGAGTCCCAGCCACAGTGACAGCTATAGCCTGCCAGGTTCCATTGGTGAGTCAGAGAGGCTGGTCAATCATTAACAGTGTCCTGGAGTACTGCAGAGCTGGTTCAGGTATTAGATTATTGACTCTGCCATGGGAGTTTGACTTTGTTCTGAGTTTCCATCGTCAGATTATGTGCTCAAGCCCTGGAATAGGGCCTTAACCCATATCCTTCTCATTCAGAGGCTGGAGTGCTACCAGATGCGCCAGTCTTAAAAATAATTCCATCTTATTCAGGGTATTGGAGGACATCTGGCCCCTGTAGATCCATATCCCAGCAAGGAGGTAAAACTTCCTGTTGGGGGCAAGGGAGTAAGAAACTAATGGAAAAAAAAGGAAGTAAAAAAATTATTAGGCGATATGAAAGGATTTCCAACTACAATCCTCGACTATCAATCATCTTGCTTTCGTTTTTGATACAATCAGAATTTGGACTAATGAATATTTCCGATCACCCAGGATCTCAATATGCATAATATATGATTCAAAAGGCAAATGCGCTGTTTGATGCATTTTTTAGCATCTGATAGTGCTGAAACCTAAAAAAGATTAAAAATAACTAATTTAGTGAACTATATTCAGATCTATGTAGAAAAATTATGAAAAACAATTCAAAATTCAGATAATTTTACAAATGTATTGTCCTTATCCAAATGAAATGTTTTTAGATAGTGATGAAAAATGATTTATTTTGATTTTTCATAAAAACTCAATCATGACTTTTTATGATCCAAGTTCCTGGGAACTACAGAGAAGTTGAGTCATTTCTTTCTCATTGTCACAGACTATAGTTTTCATACAGTCTCATGTAGTGTGACCAAAGCACTATAAAGCTATTACCACCTCCTTTCACTTTATTTTACTCTTTAGGCTATATAAGTAAAAATTTCATTTCTTGCTGTGAGATCTCTGCGTTCCTCCAATTCTGGCCTCTTGCTCATACCTGATTTTCATCACTCCACCATTGGCAGCCGTGCCTTCAGCTGCCTAGGCCCTAAGCTCTGGAATTCCTTCCCTAAACCTCTCCAACTCTCCACCTCTGTCTTCTCCTTTAAGACACTTCTTAAAATGTACCAAATTACAACAGAATTCAGTAAAATATAGCTGTGCATTTGTTATATTGGCTAGGCTATATTCACTGTTTTGTTTGTATTGATTACTGTGTAAGACAGTCAGGCACTGGAAAAGTCAGGCATAAAGTAGCTCTGTTAAGCCAGCAGAATGGCATCTAATAGATGCCTTTCACAGTCAGTATGCATATTACTGTCAAAAAAACAAATTCACTCACAAGGACTTAATGGCACATGTAAAGCTGCTAAGCTGTACATATTACCTTATAACAGAAATGCATCCTTTTACCTAGAATAAGGTTATGAATGAAACAGATTTTCTTCTTTAGGAATATCTGGTATCAGGAAGTTCAGAAAATTTGCTTGTTTGAGGGAATTCTGCGATCCTGCTCACCCAGCAGACAGGGAGCGCAGTTGGGGAATTGAAGCTCCAGTGTTGTATCCTTATCTCTGACCCGCATTGCCTATGACCGCAGCTTCCCCTCTCATAGTACAGGATCATCCCCATCTTTCAAAAAGAGCAAAGGTTCTTGTACATTTTGACACCCTAATGTAGCTGCTAGTGTGTCCCTTGTGGGTATCATAGGCTAAATGTGTGCTGTGTCAGCTTTGGCTCTGTGGTAGCACTTTCACCTCTGAGTCAGAAGGTTGTGGGTTCTAATCTACACTGACACTTCAGTGAAGTACTGTGGGAGTGCTGCAGTGTCAAAGGTGCCATTCATCAGAAGAGGGATTAAACTGAGACCCCGTATGCCCACTCAGGTGGATGTAAAATATGCCATGGTATTGTTAGAAGAGCAGGGGAGTTCTCCCAGTGTCCTGGCCAACTTTTATGTCTTAACCAACACCACCAAAATCAGATTATCTGGTCATTTATCTCATTGTTGTTTGTGGGACCTTGCTGTGCACAGATTGACTGCCATGCTTCCCAACATGTGTCTACACTTCAAAAGTACTTAATTGGCTGTAAAGCGCTTTGGGATATCCTGAGGTTGTGAAAGGTACTATATAAATGCAAGTTCTTTGAAAGCTCAATTAAAACTTAGAGAAAGGTTGCATCTACCACTCGTTGGTAAAACTTTCACATCAATGCTTTAAATATTTTAGAAGAGCGTTGAGGTTCTCCTTGAAATATTCTCATTTGACAAAATCTTTCAGATTGCAGAAAAAGAATAAAAGCTGAGCTACCTACTGATTTGAAGATTTCACTGTCAAGTGTGAGCTTTTCATAAACTGATTCTTTTCACAGCTTGCTTCCGAAGATTTCTGCTGTAGCTTATGTTACGGTTTAGTGTCTCTCCCAATACTTTAAACTCTATTCACAGCAAAAGGGCAGTTTCAACAAGAAGCCCAAGGCTCCTATCAACTGAAACTGCCATCTTTATGTGTGTGCCGGGACTCCAACTGTTTCTAATCTACATAATGACCTTGGATTCAGAAACATAATGTAAACTGGTCAAATTTGCATATTCCAAGCTTGAGGGTGGGGGGTGGGGGGGGGATAGAGTCTAATCACACGATAATTATGAATGAGGAAGGCCATTCAGCCCATCTTATTTCATTCATCCAAAAAGATCCTAATATTTACCCTGTTGTAGCATTCAATTGTTTCTTAAATTATTCCAGGGTTTTTGCTTCCACTATTTTACCTGGAGGTTTATTCTACTCATTGATCGCTCTTTGTGTGAAGAAGAATTTCCTGATATCAGTCCTAAAATTACTGTTTAATAGTGTGAACTTATGTCTCTTTATTCTATTCCCGCAATTTAATTTAAATTAATATTCTGCATTTACTTTTTCCATCCCATTAATAATCTTATATACCTCTATAAGATCACTGCTCAGATATGTCTTTAGGCAAAAAAGACCAAGTTTCTGCAGTCTTTCTTCACTAGGGAGCAACCTCATGGCTCTTCTCTATACTATCTCCTGTGCTTGAATGTCTCCCTTGTTTCTTGACGACCAGAACAAGACACGGTATTCAAGTTGTAGTGTGACCAAAGCACTATAAAGCTATTACCACCTCCTTTCACTTTATTTTACTCTTTAGGCTATATAATTAAAAATTTCATTTCTTGCTGTGAGATCTCTGCGTTCCTCCAATTCTGGCCTCTTGCTCATACCTGATTTTCATCACTCCACCATTGGCAGCCGTGCCTTTAGCTGCCTAGGCCCTAAGCTCTGGAATTCCCTCCCTAAACCTCTCCAACTCTCCACCTCTGTCTTCTCCTTTAAGACACTTCTTAAAATCTTTGACCAAGCCTTTGGTCACCTGTCCTAATTCCTCTTTACTTGGCTCGGTGTCAAATTTTGTTTGAAAGCGCTACTTTGAAGCGCCTTGGGACTTTTTACTACATTAAAGGCGCTATATAAATGCAAGTTGTTGTTGTTGCTCTGCATTGATTGGACATGTTTAGTGTAGAGTCTACTGACACTGGTCAATCTCTTTCAGCTTCATTCTATGTCAACACTGTTGACAGAGTGCTTGATGAAGCAGCCAAGGAGTCACAGAAGGCCCGAGACAATATTTGCAAGCGAGTAAATGAAATCCAGTACATATAAGTGCAAGGTCTTAAACAATTGAGTTATAAATGAAAAACTGAGTCCATAGGCTCGATTTTAGGAGGGAGGCGGGTTGGCAGTGGGGGGTCGACTGGGCGCGTGGGTAACGCTCCCAGTGAATTCGGGGTGCTCCGCACGCGATCGCAGCCTGATTCAAGCCACTTACCTTGGCTTCCGGGTTTCGCGCTGGATAGCTGCGCAGCGGGCGGACTGCACAGCCGTATCTTAGGCTGTCAGCTGGAGGAGCCCTATTTAAAGGGGCAGCCCTCCACTGACCGATGCTGCAGAAAGGAGCCAAAATTACAGCATGGAGCAGCCCAGGGGGATCCTGCTCCCAGGTTTAATGATGCCTCACTCCAGGTCCTACTGGATGGGGTGAGGAGGAGGGGGAGGATAGAGATCTTCTCCCCAGCGGACGGGAGGAAGTGGCCTGCCTCTGCCACTAGGAAGGCCTGGCTCGAGGTGGCAGAGGAGGTCACCAGCACCACCAACATACCACGCAGCTGCATACAGTGCAGGAGGCGCTTCAATGACCTAAGTAGGTCAGCCGAAGTGAGTACACTTACACATTCCCCTACACTCCGTCTGCCACATCACTGCCCCCACCCCACATCCCCTTCTGCACTGCCAACACGACTCTATCACATCACTTCTCACACCCATTCAAAGCTCATCCTCATCATACCTGCACTTACTCACCTCGCCAGTACTCATCCCACCACTATCACTCAACCCAATCCTCATACTCTCATGGCTCTATCTCATACTCACCCTCTCATGTATCTCTTTCACGGTCAGCCTCACCCAACCTGCCACTACCTGTGCTGCAGCCACAGGGCATGCATCACATATGTGTAGTAGGAAGCGTAAGGCAAACGTGTCGTGAGCATGAAGGGGATGCACAAGGGTGTTTGAGGGTTTGTCATGGTTTTTACTTATATTTGATTTCTGATCAACTCACATTACATATTATATTGTCATCACTACTGCCACGTCTTTGCAAATCTTGTCTGGTTTGTGCAATAATGTCCTTTCCTGAGGATCACCATGAAGACCCACATCTGATGCCACGCATTGTGTCACTGCAGAGTGGTTCAGGTGTATTTGCAGGGCTCTTTTGAGCAGACGACTGAATGATGTCGGCGATGTCCCCGGTGGCACCCTGGAAAGATGCGGAGGAGAAGTTGTTGAGAGCAATAGTGACTTTGACTGCGACAGGTAAGAAGATGGTGCTCGGGCCAGCCGGGAGCAGCTCGGCATGAAGGAGCTGCAGATGTCTACGACTACATGTCGAGTGACTCTGAGCCTCCGTGTGCACTGCTGCTCAGAGAGGTCCAGGAAGCTGAGCCTCGGTTGTGGACCCTGTAGCGAGGGTAGTGCCCTCTGCGACACATCTCTCTCTGTGGTTGCCCTTCCTCCTGCTGTGCAGGTGGATGTGTCACAGCACTGTGTTGTGGAGCTCCACGTATTAGAGGTGGACAGCGTGGCCGGTGAGGCTGGTGATGCTGTTCGTCCTCCGAGGAGGTCATGACTGCAGCTATGGCGGCCCCTATCCGGAAGATGTACGTTTGAGGGGGTCCGCAAGGTAGGTAAATGTGTCTGCACACCGGGGTTGAGGTTGCAAGTTTGTGAATTTTATTGTTAGGAGGAGGGTGGTGGAGGCCAAACTTTGTCCAAAGTGATAGAGTGGCCTCCTGCAATGAGTGAGGGTCTCCCCCATCCCCCCACATCTGTCAAATGGATCTTTGCAGCTCCCACAGGCTGGTGGTTGCAACACGTCCATTTCAACTGGGAGTGTTTCCCCCAGTAGGGGAAACACGCTCAGTTGAGATGAAAATCCCACCCCTCCTAAAATATCCTACAAATCAGGTCTGCTAACGACCTGAACTATGTAATTATTTGCCTTAAGTGGGATCCTGCCAGCTTTAATTGCCAGTGGGAGTCCCGCATGCGGGGGCTGCGCGCACATCTGAGCGCGTCACTGGGGAACCCTGAAGTGGGCGGGTTGGAACCGGGATCCGGACCCGCCCTGGGAATCCCCGATTTTCGGAGTCCCCCCGCCACGACATCCAAAAATTGAGCCCCATGAGTGGGGTAGAATCAGCTGGAGAGAGGCTGAAAGAGATCTGAGAGTGATGATAAACTGAACATGGACCACACCCAGTCATTGTAGAGCAACAATTAACAAAATAAATAGAATGCTGAGCTATATTGCCAAATTAGTAATAAGTCTGAGGTTGTAATGCTGAAGCAGTAAATAGTGCTTTGGCGAGGCTACAGCTGAAACACTGCTTTCAGTTCTCATCATCAGGGGATTCAAGCTGTGGGAGTGGCCCAGTGACTCCCTGCACTTGAGGGAACTTTGCCACCCACTGAAATCTGTGCACCCTGTTCAGCTGATGCCTTCTTTTCACAGGAAAAGTAATAAAAGTGTTGTCCCTTGCGAATATCATGTTTATCACTTGTTTGATCCACATGTGAACTGCTGACTGCCTGATGTCGCCTGTGACATGTTGGAAGGATAATATAACCATCCCTTCCATGGGAAGAGCTGTTCCTCTTCCACTTGTTGTCCGCACGTTATCCTGCAGCAGATGGTTCAACTCTATGGTCGCTGTTGTTGTGAAGCGGAGGCAGAAAACACATTTGCAGGTAGTGTGGAGGGACCTAGAAACTCAAACTCTGGCATTGAAATGGTTGCAGACCGAATGCCTCAGATGTTGTTGCTCCTGCATTTGTTGGCCGCTCATAAACTCCTCTTCCTCATCAGTGGTAGCACTCTCGCTTCAAGTTAGAAGGTCATCCGTTCAAGGCCTACTCCAGGGACTTGAGTACGGAATTTGGGCTGACACTTAAATGCAGTACTGAGGGAGTGCTGCACTGTCAGAGATGCCATCTTTCAGATAAGATATTAAACCAAGGCCCCATCTGCCTGTTTGGGTAGACATAAAAGAGTCACTGGGCCACTTCTACAGCTTGAATCCCTTGTGCCATGATGACAAGAACTGAAAGCAGTATTTCAGCTGCAGCCTCACCTAAGCACCATTGGTACTATTTAAAGAAGAGCAAGGGGCTTCTCCTGGTGTCCTGGCCAACATTTATCCCTCAACCATCACCAAAACTGATCATTTATCTCATTGCACAGGGGCCTAGATGGCTGAAGGCACGGCTGCCAATAATGCGGTGAAGTGAGTGCGGGATAGACTAGGCTTGTATTCTCTTGAATATAGAAGATTAAGGGGTGATCTAATTGAGGTATTTAAGATGATCAAATGAGATGATAGGGTAGATAGAGAGAAACTATTTCCTCTGGTGGGGGAGTCCAGAACAAAGTGGACATAACCTTAAAATTAGAGCTAGGCAGTTCAAGGGTGATGTCAGGAAGCACTTCTTCACACAAAGGGTAGTAGAAATCTGGAACTCTCTCTCCAAAAAGCTGTTGAGGCTGGGGATCAATTGAAAAGCTCAAAACTGAGATTGATTGATTTTTATTAGGCATGGGTGTTGAGGGTTGTGGGATCAAGGCGAATCAATGGAGTTAAGATACAGATCCGCCATGATCTAATTGAATGGCGGAACAGGCTCGAGGGGCTGAATGGCCTACTCCTGTTCCTACATTCCCATGGATGCACAAGAGGCTAAAGTTGGAGGGCTAGAGAAGGTTACAGAAATAGGAAGGACCGAGGCTATGGAGAGATTTGAACACAAGGATGAGAATTTTAAATTGGAGGCATTGGGGGACCGGGAGCCAATGCAGGTCAGCAAGCACAGAGGTGATGGGTGAACGGGACTTGGTGCAGGATACGATATGGGCAGCAGAGATTTGGATGAGCTGAAGTTTATGGAGAGTGGAGGATTGGAGGCCGGGCAGGAGAGCATTGGAATAGTCGTCTAGAGGTGACAGAAGCATGGATGAGGGTTTCTGCAGTAGATGAGCTGAGGTAGGGGCGATGTTACAGGAGTGGAAGTAGGTGATCTTTATGACGGAGCGAATATGGGGTTGGGGTCAAATAAGATTGCGAGGAATATATAGTGGCCAGGGAGGGGGATGGAATCAATGGGCATGATTTTAACTTGGAGCAGGAAACTCAGCTGGTGGGTAACGTGGGAAACCCAGAAGTCAAGTGAGTGCGCTGGAATCTGCAATCACAGTTCAATTGAAGATAATTATTTTTGCTTCCAGGTTTCCCATGCGACAGCAAGCCAGATTGACAGTGGGCCGTGGAGGACATGGGGTAGGGGGGAGAGGGTAGAGGAAACGGGGTGGGGGGGGTGGTCTCATGCTGGAGGTGGAGGGAGCCTTGGAGATGATCAGGTCGGCAGTCGGAGGTCAGACATTGGATGATGATTGAGAGGTGGGGATGTCTACCATCGGTGGGGTCTCGACATCAGTGGGGGGCGGGGGAGTCTTGGTGTTAATGTTGGTTTAATATCATTCTTAACAAATCTACTGGAGTTTTTTGAAGAGGTAACTAGTAGAATAGATAGGGGGGAACCAGTGGATGTGGTGTACTTGGATTTTCAGAAGGCTTTCGATAAGGTCCCACACAAGAGGTTAGTGTGTAAAATTAAAGCACATAGGATTGGAGGGAATTTACTGGCATGGATTGAGAATTGTTGACAGACAGGAAACAGAGAGTAGGAATAAACGTGTCTTTTTCCGGGTGGCAGGCAGTGACTAGTGGGGTACTGCAGGGATCAGTGCTTGGGCCCCAGCTATTCACAATATATATCAATGATTTGGTTGAGGGAACTGAATGTAACATTTCCAAGTTTGCAGACGACACAAAGCTGGGGTGGAATGTGAGCTGTGAGGAGGATGCAAAGAGGCTCCAATGTGATTTAGACAAGTTGGTGAGTGGACAAGAACATGGCAGATGTAGTATAACGTGGATAAATGTGAGGTTATCCACTTTGGTTGTAAAAACAGAAAGGCAGATTATTATCTGAATTGTGATAGATTGGGAAAAGGGGAGGTGCAACGAGACCTGGGTGTCCTTGTACACCAGTCGCTGAAAACGAGCATTCAGGTGCAGCAAGCAGTTAGGAAGGCAAATGGTGTGTTGGCGTTCATTGCAAGAGGATTTGAGTACAGGAACAGGGATGTCTTACTGCAGTTATACAGGGCCTTGGTGAGACCACATCTGGAGTATTGCGTGCAGTTTTGGTCTCCTTATCTGAGGAAGGATGTCTTTGCCATGGAGGGAGTGCAACGAAGGTTTACCAGACTGATTCCTGGGATGGCAGGACTGACGTATGAGGAGAGATTGGGTCGACCAGGCCTATATTCACGAGAGTTTAGAAGAATGAGAGGTGATCTCATCGAAACATATAAAATTCTAACAGGACTAGACAGACTAGATGCAGGGTGGATGTTCCTGATGGCTGGGGAGTCCAGAACCAGGGGTCGCAGTCTCAGGATACGGGGTATGCCATTTAGAACCGAGATGAGGAGAAATTTCTTCACTCAGAGGGTGGTGAACCTGTGGAATTCTCTACCACAGAAGGCAGTGGAGGCCAAGTCATTAAATATATTCAAGAAGGAGATAGATATATTTCTTAATGCTAAAGGGATCAAGGGATATGGGGAAAAAGCGGGAACAGGGAACTTGGTTAGATGATCAGCCATGATCATTTTGAATGGCGGAGCAGGCCCGAAGGGCCGAAAGGCCCACTCTTGCTCCTATTTTCTATGATTCTATGATGATCAGTGCAATATAAGTAACATTCATATTTAGAACTTGCTAACAGCGCCAGCACTAGCATTAGCATTAAAAGATGAAAATCACAATGGATGTCCCTGGCAACTATTTTCCACTGCATATGAGAAATGTGGTGGATTCAATCAAAGGCCCAGCCAACGATTGCTGAGGGAAGACTCGGCTGGGGAGAAAGGACCTTCAGGAACTTTAGTGTGGAAAGTAGATTTATTACAGCAAATATGACAGAGAAGGAGAAAATTAGAGAAAGGATTGAAATATTTACTGGAAGTGGGGTGGGAAGAAACACAATCCAAATAGTTGTGGGAGTCCGAGCTTGTAATAATTATCTATGGAAAGCCTATTGCCAAAGATGGAGAGAGAGAAAAAGCCAGAAAATGAAGGGAAGAGATGGAGAACACAGAGGTAAAGAATGGATGAGAATTGGAAACACATTTGGAGTTCTATAATTTATATTAGCAAAACAGCCAAGTTCTTATAAAATTTTATGATTCTTTCAAGTAACTTGACAACAGAATATTACAATATTTCAGATTTTGTCATAATTCTTAAAAATATAAGCTTGTGCATATACTCAAGATTGATTCAGGATATTAACAATGGATTATTTTCTGAATATTTACTTTACTTGAGTGATGCCTCGAAGAGTGAATAGAGACCCAACACAAAGAACTCTCAGCTAAATATTTGCCTGAGAGAAGTGAGAGAGCAGCTGCAATACCTGAGCTGCTATTGATATGTGTCAATCACAGGTTTAAAGGGCCAAATCAACTTTTGCATGAATCTCGCCTCTGTTTCAATGGCGAGATTGAGAAGCCATGGTTCAGATTCAGGTTCAGGTTCCACAAAAAATGACCTACCTCAAGTATTTCAATGAGGTAAATTGCCCCTTTAACGATCTGCCCACCAGCATTAATTGGGGACGCGACTTCCGAGTTTCGGCTGCACACGCATCCAAATGTGCCCACATTAATCATGGAAGTGGGCACGTTTGAGCTGCGTTGCAATCGTACTTGAAAAAGCTATTATTTTAACCTCCCACCTGTCCCCAACCCACCCGGTCTTTGGGGTTAAAGTCACCCCCAGTGACAAGTTTGTGGCGAGAGCCGAAGATAATGGCTTTGGTCTTCCCAATGTTTATTGAAGGATGTTTATCGAGGAATAGGTGTTGGAAAAGCAGTCTGTCAACACTGAGGCAGTGGAGGAGTTAACCACCTCTACTTTAACTCTGCTGCTACCCCATTTCCACCAGACATTGCTCCTAATGAATTAGTCTTCCTCCCCCGATGTGGAAGCTCACGTACATTAACACCTCAAAAGATACTGGCCCAGGTATCAAGTTAACATCTGATCCAATATCTGAATACAGCCATAAACTGTTTACAATAGACAACCTGTTGAAATGCAACTGTCAGAAGAGTTTGCATAGTGGCTACTTCAATTACTTCCCCCTCCCACCATAACAACAGTTCACTAAACATTTTAAATATAGACAGGATTTTACTCAGAGTTGTATGTGGAAGGTAAGAGGCAAAGATCGTTCAGTCAAATTGTCTATGTTTTTCAATGATTCCCTTACTTCTCCTAAAGGTGCTAACAGCACGATGATTGCACAGGCATTGGCTGCCCTCCTATACCTTGCCCAAGCAATCGTCGTTCATGTGTGAGCCTAGACGGTGAGTGTTGTCGGGCTATTCAACTGTGTGTGACACAGCAGCCGAGCGCAATCCTGTCTTGACATGTATGTGTCTGGACTTACAAGCGGAGAGTCACATGAGAGCACTCAATAGCAGGACCCCTGGCTGAATTGTTCCCTTCCTACCTATGTTTCCAATATTTTTTTTTAAGTATGGTACTGCCACTGCCTCTGCCACTGAAAAGAACTGATATTACAGTTGCATGAATATTGATCAACAGATCAAATTAAATAGTGCTTTTATTTCAAATCTTACAGACCGTCCAGATTTTCATCATAAGGATCTTCATATTGTTATATTATTATGTACTCAGGACAAAAACAACTTGTATTTATAAACTGTCTTTAGCATAGTAAAATGTCCCAAGGCGCTTCAAAGGAGCGTAATCAGACGAAAAGTGACAAGAGAAGGCTATCAGACCACTTCTTACTGGATTCATCCATCTCCCCTTCCTTCCTCTCCTGGGAGAATCTGGTCCTTAAACAAAAATAATTGAAAACCAATTAAACATCAAGTTACTAATGAGAAACACTTTATCTGTGGGAAGTGGTGTTTTCCATCTGAACTGATTCACATACCCCAGCTTTGTTCGTGGAGCAGGTTTTGGAGGAATCACAAGAAAGCCAATTAACTCTACCAACCCACCTACTGGAGATGATGGACAGGCAAGGCTGATTAACAATAACAATTATGATAGTCAGATTGTCGCTTTAAACAGATCCAATTGGCAATCCTGTCAATTGTTAGCATACAAAAGAAAATATTGCCAGCTCGGATAATAGACCAATGCTGTATGAGACAGATAAACACCCCCATAGGGTTTTAGGTAAGTGATTGAAGTGTTTTACTAAGGACCTGCCCAATCAATATTTAATTACTAAAGTTGTTAAAGTGTTGCTCCAATGATTTGTGTTTTCTGTTCTTGCCTTTAGGGTCAATATTGGGATAACTTCGTATTATACAGCAGTAACATTCTGTAGGACAATAGTCGAGGGGCACAATAATGACCATTCTAATGGACAATCCATTGGGAAGTGCATTAATGCATTAAAGCCTTATTGTAACTGCACGGCGGTATTTGAAATACAAGTAAAACCACCCAAGGCAGTTACAGCTTCTTATGGTTCTTCTCAGTTCATTTGCAGAAATATTACAATTCATGCACTCAAATTTATGTAGAATATAACAAGAAAAATGAATGAAGGCCTTTGGGTTTTTAAAAAACTATACACTAATGCCATTTAGAAATTCTAATACATAAATAATGGGCCAGATTTTGCTGTAGCAGGGCAATCTACCATTAGTTAGACTTGCCCCTGCACCCTTCAGCTCAAAAAATTTTTGCGCACAAAGTTGCTGAAAGTGCGAGCTGGAAACGGTGCAGCAAGGGAAACAGGGCATCTGGGACCTGAGTGAACAGGAAAACCAACAGCGGAAAGACTGAGAAGGAGGACGAATTAAAGGGGGTGAATTCAATGTTAAATCAGGTAAAGAAAGAGAAATAAAGGAAGGAAAATAGATTGGATTAAGAAAGAGAGAAAAAAAGAGACAAAAAGGAAAAGTAAGAACATTTTTTAAAAATTTGACATTTTTAAAATCACCCTAAAAATTCAAAACCTGAAGGAATGAGACTCTATGCTTTTAATAGTTAATTTTCGGTGCCAGAGAGGTTGATTGGCAGTCATTAACACTTATCACATATCACTTTATTGGCGGAATCAACCCATTTACTTTAAATAGGTTAACACCGCATGTAAAATTGTGGAGAGAAATTTCAGACAATTACATTAGGGTTGATTTTGCGACCTCGTGTATCCAGTGGGGAGCTATGGTTGCTTCGAGCACATTACAGTACGTAGCCAGGTCTACTCCCTCCAATCATTAATTTCCCATGGTGCACTCCCACCGAGTGCAGTTCCCCATCGGGAATGCAGGATCATGGAATTGGCCCTATTAAGTGTTTATACACTAGCACTGCACAGCATAATTTCAGGGCCAATCTGGTTTAATTATCACCCTTTTGATCAAAGTTCCTCCGACCCTGTGTACTGTCCACCTTCAACAAGGAGGGCGAGACAGCCTGGATCAAGGGCTTCTCCCAGGCATCTCATCAAAGTCACTGTGTATCAGTGCATTTTGCAGGGTAGAATTGGTCTAATTGCTGATTTTCCCTCCTCTCCCCCCGGATGGGAAACAATGCTACTGTGAAGGTCCGTCCATTGGCATCTCTAAGCTCTGGCAAAACGTACTTACAAGTGACTAGAATTTGAAGTTAGGCCCTTTAAATGGGAACCCCAAATTTTACTTCTATAGCAATCATTGGTGTATAGACTTTATTGGATGGCTTGGATTTTAATGACCAGCAAAAGTGTAAAAATCATTGCAGATTCTTCATGGAATGATACAGCAAAGAAGGAGGCCAATCGGCCCATCGCGCCTGTTTGAAAGAACTATCCAATTAGTCCCACTCCCCTGTTCTTACCCCCTGGCCCTGAATTTTTTCCTTTTCAAGTATATATCTATTTCCCTATTGAAAGTTTGCTCCTGTGTGTTCCCTTACCCAAGAATTGTACTTGTAAATTAGAAAATAGATTTAACATCCAAATTACAATTTCAAGAAAAAAATGTACACTATATCCTTCAGAAATTACGTGTAATTATAAAATCAGGAGACAAGTTACCAAACAGAAAAAATGATTTTTATTTATATAGTATGGCCCCGCTCTGCTGGAAGTGCCGTACACATAGGCTGTACGTACTGAAATATCTCGTGTACCGACAGTGATTCTCTGCCTATAGAAATCAATGCACTGAAAGTGTGCAAGACCCTGCAAAAGTGCCTTAGTACATCTTTCAGAAACATCTCAAAGCCCTTCACATTTAATGAATTATTCTGGAGTGCAGTGGCTGCTTTTTATCTAGGCGCTAAACACATTACAGAATTTCCCTCCCCCCTCCCCTTTTGTGCTCATCAAGGTGGATGATACCACAGCTAAGATTTTTTTTTTTAAAATTCACTTTATATGCCCACTGTCAGCATTGAAGAGACCAAGGTCAAATATAACAATAGCTTAATAAGTATAATTCTCTGTGTACTACCTGGGCAATCCATTTTAACCTTTAATTCAGTAGTGGAATCCCTGGGGAACTACGTAGCAAAGTGGGTTAAGTACACTGCCCTTTTCGCTGTGGAACTTGAGCTTGAACTCAGCCAAGACTGAAAGGCTGAAAGCAGGACTCCTTACTACATTAGTGCATTGGTTTTCAAATTGCAGTTTCCCAGACCCTAATTGTTCCTGAGGTCATCATATTTTCTGTCCACTTGACATCAGATTTCTGTATTTGTTGACTTACTGGAATGTTAATTCTGTTTCTGTAAACTAATAAAAAAAAATCTTATGCAGTGACAGAACTGCTTTCTTTTGGCTAGCTGACACCGTCTTTCAGAAGTTAGAACGAGGGAATTCCACCCATCCCCACCCCTTTCCCAGGAGTATGTCAATATTTGCATACTTGGAAAAGTTTGAAAATCAGTGCACTGGTGTGACATTTCCAGTTCTTACACTAATCATCCTTGGGGCATCAGTTCATGAGTGAGATTGACAACCCTGCATTAATTAATGCCAAATTCTGAGCAGATTTGTATAGTGGGCTCACGACCCATAAGAACTGGGTCGAGGCTGGTCAAACTCATTTAATTCAGGTCCCTTACAGCTGGCTCGGATCCCATTCTTGACTTCAAATCTAGGACTCCGATAAAAGGGCAGTATGTTAACGTATTATTCCTCTCCTCACTGAAATAAAAATCATTCAGCATGAAGAAAGAAGCAAATATGATTTCTGGAACCTTGGCCTTGGCCTACTCATACACACACTTTTCTTGTCGCATCGTGTTTAAAGCTCTGAATTACAGTTGAATATTTCCAAATCATTAAGTCAATATTTGAGAAACATATTTTGATCTACTTATTAAACCAGTTCCAAGACCACATCTCATTATTATTTATGTAACAACTAAGCAAAACAGCCAGTATCACAACAAACGTAGTGACTTCAGGTTCAGCTCAGCATGTCTTTAGTAACAATATTAGGACAAATGAACAATGCCTTGCAGCAAGAATTTAGCAATTTAAATCAGAAGAAAAAGGAATGATGAAGAATAAAAATCTGATGTGTGCAGAATTAATTCCTCAGCCAAACAGCAAGTTTTACTCTTGCTCTACTTCCACTGTATTTTATTCACAGAATATATATGGCTACATTACAACGGTGACTACACTTCAAAATACTTCATTGGCTGTAAAGCGCTTTAGGACATCCTGAGGCCATGAAAGGCGCCATATAAATACATATTCTTTCTTTCTAATCTAACGCTTGTGTTCTGGGAGTATCTTCCCATGTTAATGCATCTACACCATGATCCAGTGCCAGTTTAGTTGCCTAAATAAACAGTAACAAGTCCATAAAATAAGCGTCCCAACTTTCCTTCTCTCCCTTTGGGGAAGTACCTGACCTCCGCTCAGTTGTTTGAGACAGGAACCTCAGTGTGAGGAATTGTGGACAGAAGTCTAGATCCCAAAACTCTCTGGGCTCATGCCTGTTAAAATAGCGGACAGAGTCATTCACAAGCATTTGTCTGCAAATCTCAGCAACAGCAAATTGCGGCCTCACGGGACAATCGATTGCTTTTTGTTTATAGAGTTTAAAAAGGGGATTTTTTTCACCCCACTTCATCAGCATCGAAAATTCTCATTTTCATGAACAGATAATTTACGATAAAATAATAAAGACTCCAAATTGTTTATGTGGTGTAAGAAAACATTTTATTGTGAGGATGTTAAACAGTGTGCAGGAAACCTAAATTGGATGTTATTTTAGACAAACTAAAAGAGCAATAATGTTTAAGGAGTATAAAGGCCACAATCTGTAATTTTACATTCCACCGTTGGTCTCTCATTATATGTGGGGACCTCTTCCAATTCTTTAAGAACTTCTGTGCCTGCTATCAGGTGTCTGGCAAAAAAGAAGAAAAAAAAAGATAAAAGGCCAGTTGCAGGTAAGATTTTATTCTGAAGAAAAAAGACAGCTATGATTAAATGACGACTATTTTAACCATTACTTGAATACCGCTCCCATATCTGAGAAACTCTTCAAGCATCTTTGTCGAATTCCTGGACAGGATACAGAGAAAAGTTTGTTGCTGGACAGGTATTTGTTCTTTCAAGTGTAGTCACCAACCTCTCTTTCTCCACCACAATCTTCCTGCTTTCCTCTATTCTATCTATAGTAATGTGGCAAGTGCTCCTCTGACTGTTTCTCTCGTTATTTCTAAGGTCCCACGCCCTGTCCTACATGCCATTCATCTCATCCTTACTTGATTGAAATTACGATTGATCTCACAGCCTCCTAATCTAATTCTTTCCCAGGGCCTCAAAATTGTGGAACTCCTCCTTTCCCTCAGTCTTTACTTTCTCCGACAACTTTTAAAGCCCAAGCTCGGTATCACCTGGATTTACCTCATCTTCTGTTTCAGTCTTTTCAAGGTTGGAGGTGTCCTGTACTATTGGCCTTAAACCTTCACCTTGGTTTCTCAATTAAAAAATAATCCCATCCTCTTCTGTAGGTAGACCTTCCTGAAACTATAATCCTGTTTTTATCTGCCTCTCCATAAGCATGTAGATACAATGGGCATGATTTTGACCTCGAACCAGGAAGGGGGTGGGTGGGGGAAGGGGGGTTAGATTGCGGAGGGAAACCCAGAAGTACAGATTTCCCGGACGTCCTTACGATTTTGATGTAAGGACGTCTTTTTTTTGTCGGTTTGCCGTCAGACTGGCCGCCTGATTTATAGGCTGGTCTCAGTCAGATGGGAGAGCAGTCAGGGAGAGGACGTGTTCAAGTAAGTCTTTAGGAAAGTCTTTGATTGAATGGATTGGGGGGGGGGGGCGGCAAGGGGGCATGGATGGGCACATGGGGGCACAGAGCATGGGTGGGCATGGGGGTCGGGGGGAGTCAGTCGTGGGGGGTGTCTGGATCGGGGGTCGTTGAGGGGGTCCATGATTGTTGGGGGGGGATTGGGAGTCATCACTGGGGTCTGTAATCGATTGGGAGAAGGGGTCGGAGACTGGTGGGGAGGAGGGGGTTGGAGATCCGGGGTGGGGGGATCTGTGATCGTTTGGTTGTGGAGGGGAGTCATTGTAAATAGGCTTGTTGGCCTGGGGGAAGCACTCCTGCTCCTCTGGGCTCACAAGCTATGCCAGAAAGGCACTTACCTGCAGTTTTGGTCCGTCTCGCCTCCTCTCGAGGCGTGAAGGAGAAGGCCTGGGAATCCCGGCCCCCAGGGGTTGAAATTGCAAAATCTGCGAAAATGGAGGCCCGCAGCCTCCTTGAAAGGTTTTAGTGACCAACCCACCTCCTGGGAGCAGGTTGGTTGCCTGCCCTTCATCCCGCCCCGGTGAAAACTGGAAATGGGCGGGTTGGAGGCGGGTCTGAAATGGTTGCGATTTTGAATGCCCCCCTGCCCCCAACCCACCCGTTTTTCCATGTTAAAATCGTGCCCAATGTGCATGTACATATATTTGTGTGTGTCTATACTTGTGTGTGTGTGTCTGTCTGTCTGAGGTACACATAAGACTGCAGGTTAACACTTTGAAGGGTGAATAGTTTCTAAACCTAATTTGGAACTAGAAATTAAACAGGAAAATTATATTAATTTGAACTTTTACTAGAACAGGATTTAATTTTTCCAGAAAATATTCCCTTAAGAATGATTAAACCAAGATTACAAATCTCAAAATGAACAATTAATTTAACCATGTCCTTACTAACATACTATATTAAACCAACAGTGTTCGGACAGCAGCAAGTAGAAAGCATGAAATACCCACCCAAAAGATACAAATTTGGTGTTCATCCAAAGAGTTGGCTGGAGTGTGATGTAGAACTGGCTTCCGTTCGAATGTCGTCCCTTGTTAACCATTCCAAGAATTCCTCTCTTGCAGTGAGAGATGGCAAAGGTCTCATCTAGTAATGGAAAGCACATCCTGTGCATTAGTAATCTTCGCTAATATTGGTGGTGATCTAAATATTTTTCATTTGGGGATCTAGTGATAGCAAGCACTCCTAGATTAGAAGGTGAGGGTCTTCTTATCCAGGCCCAATGCTCTTTTTAATGCCAACCTGAACTTCTCATTGCAGGATTGTAGTATATGTATTACTTATTTCATGGATCATTTCACTCACAGCATATTTAAAACTTCAAGATAAATCACTCATGGAATAAATTGCATTCAGATCTTAATGGGATAATTTTCCATAGAAACATAGAAAATAGGAGCAAGAGTAGGCCATTCGGCCCTTCGGGCCTGCCCCGCCATTCAAAATAATCATGGCTGATCATCGAACTCATTACCCTGTTCCCGCTTTTTCCCCATATCCCTTGATCCCTTTAGCATTAAGAAATATATCTATCTCCTTCTTGAATACATCTAATGACTTGGCCTCCACTGCCTTCCGTGGTAGAGAATTCCACGGGTTCACCACCCTTTGAGTGAAGAAATTTCTCCTCATCTCGGTTCTAAATGGCATACCCCATATCCTGAGACTGTGACCCCTGGTTCTGGACTCCCTAGCCATTGGGAACATCCTCCCTGCATCTAGTCTGTCTAGTCCTGTTAGAATTTTATGTTTCGATGAGATCATCTCTAATTCTTCTAAACTCTAGTGAATATAGGCCTAGTCGACCCAATCTCTCCTCATACGTCAGTCCTGCCATCCCAGGAATCAGTCTGGTAAACCTTTGTTGCACTCCCTCCATGGCAAGTACATCCTTCCTCAGATAAGAAGACCAAAACTGCACAAAATACTCCAGATGTGGTCTCACCAAGGCCCTGTACAACTGCAGTAAGACATCCCTGCTCCTGTACTCAAATCCTCTTGCAATGAAGGCCAACATACCATTCGCCTTCCTAACTGCTTGCTGCACCTGAATGCTCGCTTTCAGCGACTGGTGTACAAGGACACCCAGGTCTCGTTGCACCTCCCCTTTTCCCAATCTATCACCATTCAGATAATAATCTGTCTTTCTGTTTTTACAACCAAAGTGGATAACCTCACATTTATCCATGTTATACTGCATCTGCCATATTCTTACCCACTCACTCAACTTGTCTAAATCATATTGGAGCCTCTTTGCATCCTCCTCACAGCTCACATTCCACTCCAGCTTTGTGTCGTCTGCAAACTTGGAAATGTTACATTCAGTTCCCTCATCCAAATCATTGATATATATTGTGACTAGCTGGGGCCCAAACACTGATCTCTGCGGTACCCCACTAGTCACTGCCTGCCACCCGGAAAAAGACCCGGGCATAGAAAATATGAACTGCTTCATGAGATGCCTTCAGTGCCTTGTTATCATGCCTACCTGTTGATCTCCATAATAATTTAATAATACTGATTACTGACCTTCAGTAGGATTAATGCTAAATTTGCACACCGTGGATGTAATTGTTTTCTGCAGCAACACATTTTACTGCACATTTCAACTTTCCTTCATGATGTTCAATATGAAGTATTGCCTGTAATGCATTCAAACACTTCAATCTTCCACAAGCTCGCATGGGCTTTCACCAGTCAGATGGCTTCCATCAACCATCAACTGTAAAGGACAATCTGTTTTTATGCTGCCTGTAAACTAACATAAATTATTGTGTCCAAGGATTGTAAAACTGGTTCATCTCACAGTAAATGCATTTTTACTATATTCACACATTGGTCGATTCCTGCGAAATATATTTTAACTGATAACATTATTTGCTGCTTAATAGGCAGAAATGTGAATGAATTTATTTTGGTTGTTTGAGCTTTGAAAAGACTGAGGATACTGACCCATGCTGTCGGTAGACCTTCTCATTGTCTGATGGCCTTAATATATGGGATTAAAATGTAATGTGTAAATATAATCTTTTGGTGATAAAGCATGCAAACAAATTTTGAACTAAGTAGGCCATGTCATGCCAATGAAGTGTATGTGAAATAGCTGTTTTTAAAGTACGTTTGAGATACGGGTTTTTAAAACTAGCAAAATAACTTTCATAATATACTGTTAATGATGTCATAATTTTTATATAGCTCGGCCTTTCAGATCAGAGAGTGTCTACATCAGTTGTGTTGTGATCTGGAAGATAGTTCATTTGTGATGCTTAAGGCTAATAAGAATGATAAATATTTTTAAAAATTTGTTCATGGGATGTGGGCGTCACTGACAAGGCCAACATTTATTGTCCATCCCTAATTGCCCTTGAGAAGGTGGTGGTGAGCCGCCTTCTTGAACCGCTGCAGTCCGTGTGGTGAAGGTTCTCCCACAGTGCTATTAGGTAGGGAGTTCCAGGATTTCGACCCAGCGACGATGAAGGAACAGCAATATATTTTCAAGTCAGGATGGTGTGTGACTTGGAGGGGAACGTGCAGGTGGTGTTGTTCCCATGTGCCTGCTGCCCTTGTCCTTCTAGGTGGTAGAGGTCGCGGGTTTGGGAGGTGCTGTCGAAGAAGCCTTGGTGAGTTGCTGCAGTGCATCCTGTGGATGGTACACACTGCAGCCAGGCTGCACCGGTGGTGAAGCGAGTGAATGTTTAGGGTGGTGGATGGGGTGCCAATCAAGCAGGCTGCTTTGTCCTGGATGGTGTCGAGCTTCTTGAGTGTCGTTGGAGTTGCACTCATCCAGGCAAGTGGAGAGTATTCCATCACACTCCTGACTTGTGCCTTGCAGATGGTGGAAAGGCTTTGGGGAGTCAGGAGGTGAGTCACTCGCCGCAGAATATCCAGCCTCTGACCTGCTCTTGTAGCCACAGTATTTCTGTAGCTGGTCCAGTTAAGTTTCTGGTCAATGGTGACCCCCAGGATCTTGATGGTGGGGGATTTGGTGATGGTAATGCCGTTGAATGTTAAGGGGAGGTGGTTAGACTCTCTCTTGTTGGAGATGGTCATTGCCTGGCATGAATGTTACTTGCCACTTTTAAGCCCAAGCCTGGATGTTGTCCAGGACTTGCTGCATGTGGGCTCAGACTGCTTCATTATCTGAGGGGTTGCGAATGGAACTGAACACTGTGCAATCATCAGCGAACATCCCCATTTCTGACCTTATGATGGAGGGAAGGTCATTGATGAAGCAGCTGAAGATGGTTGGGCCTAGGACACTGCCCTGAGGAACTCCTGCAGCAATGTCCTGGGGCCGAGATGATTGGCCTCCAACAACCACTACCATCTTCCTTTGTGCTAGGTATGACTCCAGCCACTGGAGAGTTTTCCCATTCCCATTGACTTCAATTTTACTAGGGCTCCTTGGTGCCACACTCGGTCAAATGCTGCCTTGATGTCAAGGGCAGTCACTCTCACCTCACCTCTGGAATTCAGCTCTTTTGTCCATGTTTGGACCAAGGCTATAATGCGGTCTGGAGCCGAGTGTCCTGGCGGAACCCAAACTGAGCATCAGGGAGCAGGTTATTGGTGAGTAAGTGCCACTTGAGAGCACTGTCCACGACACCTTCCATCACTTTGCTGATGATTGAGAGTAGACTGATGGGGCGGTAATTGGCAGGATTGGATTTCTCCTGCTTTATGTGGACAGGACATGCCTGGGCAATTTTCCACATTGTCGGGGAGATGCCAGTGGTGTTGCTGTACTGGAACAGTTTGGCTAGAGGCACGGCCCTCCCCCCCATCACCACCCCCCACCACCTTTGTAAAGAGGTTACTCTTTAGCCTTGGTTGCAGCCCAAGTGAGAGAAGGTACTCCGAAGATAAAAACCATAAGGAAGGCAATGAGAAACCACCTCATCTACTCTTCCCTGGTAAGTCTCAAGAATCTCATGTGTGAGACTTGAGTTAGGAGCTGCCCTAGGGCAGAACACAACAATGTTCTGGATTCCCAAAGGGAGTAAACAGTAACTGTAGCAACTAAACTTCACATCTGAGCTTCAGTCCTCAGACTATACAGTCCTCAGACTATACAGTTTTGGTCTCCATACTTAAGAAAAGACATACTTGCTCTCGAGGCAGTACAAAGAAGGTTCACTCGGTTAATCCCGGGGATGAGGGGGCGGACATATGAGGAGAGGTTGAGTAGATTGGGATTCTACTC
The DNA here is from genome assembly GCF_035084215.1 of Heptranchias perlo. Lineage (NCBI taxonomy): Eukaryota > Metazoa > Chordata > Chondrichthyes > Hexanchiformes > Hexanchidae > Heptranchias > Heptranchias perlo. Next base: position 111,882,898 of record NC_090329.1, read on the forward strand.
ATTGGAGTTCAGAAGAATGAGAGGCGATCTTATTGAAACATATAAGATTGTGAAGGGTCTTGATCGGGTGGATGCAGTAAGGATGTTCCCAAAGATGGGTGAAACTAGAAGTAGGGGGCATAATCTTAGAATAAGGGGCTGCTCTTTCAAAACTGAGATGAGGAGAAACTTCTTCACTCAGAGGGTGGTAGGTCTGTGGAATTTGCTGCCCCAGGAAGCTGTGGAAGCTACATCATTAGATAAATTTAAAACAGAAATAGACAGTTTCCTAGAAGTAAAGGGAATTAGGGGTTATGGGGAGCGGGCAGGAAATTGGACATGAAGCTGAGTTCGGATCGGTCAATGCCCTGTGGGTGGCGGAGAGGTCCCAGGGGCTATGTGGCCGGGTCCTGCTCCGACTTCTTGTGTTCTTTAGATTTGTGGTTGGGATCAGATCAGCCATGATCTTATTGAATGGCGGAGCAGGCTCGAGGGGCCGATTGGCCTACTCCTGCTCCAATTTCTTATGTTCTTATGTTCTTATTATCATGGATCTGGTAGTTAATGAAAGCAATCTTCATCTCTTGTTCCTTGAATGGATTTGACTTCAAGTTTATAATTTAAAAAAAAAAATTCTCCTGTGTTTTTCCCATCATACAGGTCCTTAACTAAATCAGACCACAGCAGGATACCACTCCCTGGGAGATTGGTGATCTAGCCCAAGGCTTCTGCTAATTCTGCTTTAAAATTAGTTGTTTGGAACTTGCCTTGGATGACTTTTCTTATGATTAGTCATTGTTGAAAAATCAGTGTCCTTTGATACCTTTCCCTAATAATATGGTGGGCAAATGAAGTTGAGGTACGGATCAGCCATGATCTAATTGAATGGCGGAACAGGCTCGAGGGCTGAATGACCTACTCCTGTTTCTATGTAAACTTAGGAGCTAAAGGCAACCGTAGGTATTAAACCATGTCCTAATACTCTGCAGTATGATCGATTGATATAGCAGTGGAAGTCTGAGCAACAGGTTTTAAATATGTTGACTCTTTAAAAAAAACCTGATGGAGGGGAAACTCCTGACCCCTTGGGCAGGGTGGTTTTGGTTTTGGTTTTCTCAGCTCATATAAATCCTTAAATTGCCTGAGCCCTCAAGCCCATTTTCTCCCCAGCAGTCTGTTTCAGCTCCAGAGAGCATTGGAAATATTCACTAGTTGATATTCCTTTTCTGTCTTTCTCTCTCCCAGAGTAGCCAGAATTCAAAACTCTCAACTTAGGGACTGCATGTCTGTTCAATCACCAACATGGCACGACCTTATTAGCGTCGTTAGGAGATATACAAACACTATGGATAGAATCCTTTCCACCATGCTGTAAACCACGACAACAGATTCTTGATAGTTTGTATTTTTTTTTACCTTTAAATGTTTCTCCATAAATAGATACTCCACCATCTCCTCTATTTGTTAGAACGTCTATGGTTTCAGAACAGAAAATACCGGAATTAAAATTTGAATTAAAAAGGACAATATTTTAACAACTTTCAGCAGCAACCCTCCCCAAAATATTGTAATCATGGTATAATAGTAGGTACAGCACAAAGCACAGGAGGAGGCTATTCAGCCCATCATGCCTGTGCAGGCTTTTTGAAAGAGCTATCCAATTGGTCCCACTACCCTGCTCTTTCCCATAGCGCCATAAATTTTTTCCCTTCAAGTATTTATCCAAGTTCCTTTTGAAAGTTATTATCTGCTTCCACCACCCTTTCAGGCAGTGCATTCCAGATCATTACAACTTGCTGCATAAAAAAATGTTTCCTCATGTCGCCTCTGGCTCTTTTGCCGATCACCTTAAATCTGTGTCCTCTGGTTACTGACCCCTCTGCCACTGGAAACAGTTTCTCCTTATTTACTCTATCAAAACCGTTCATGATTTTGAACACCTCCATCAAATCTCCCCTTAACCTTCTCTGTTCTAAGAAGAAAAACCCCAGCTTCTCCAGTCTATCCACATAACTGAAGTCCCTCATCCCTGGTGCCATTCTAGTAAATCTCTTCTGCACCGTCTCTAAGGCCTTGACATCCTTCCTAAAGTGTGGTGCCCAAAATTGAACACAATACTCCAGCTGAGGCCTAATCAGTGTTTTATAAAGGTTTAGCATAACTTCCTTGCTTTTGTACTCTATACCTCTATTAATAAATGTAAACAATTTTACAACACCAAGTTATAGTCCAGCAATTTTATTTTAAATTCACAAGCTTTCGGAGGCTTCCTCCTTCGTCACCTGTAAAATTGTTTACAATTGTCAACCCCAGTCCATCACCGGCATCTCCACATCATGTCTATTAATAAAGCCCAGGGTCCCGTATGCTTTTTTAACAGCCTTCTCAACTTGTCCTGCCAACTTCAAAGTTTTGTGTACATACACCCCTAGGTCTCTCTGTTCCTGCACCCCCTTTAAAATTGTACCATTCAGTTTATATATGCTCTCCTCATTCTTCCTACCAAATAGTTTCTAAATAGTTTCTGTCATTATACATTGTTTCTGTATTCTTGTAGTCCCTGAATTAATTTTACTGAAGCCTATTGCATCAAATATGAAATGATATATATATGACAGTCTTCTACCTCTACCTCCACCCCCCTCCCCGGACTCCCCTACTCATAGTTGCCATCTTCACCATCTCATGTTTGAGTATTGTAGGCTAGAGCAACTGGCTTATGACTGGACTGGCTTCCCACCAGTGGAGCTGGTTTGGCCACCTCAGTCAGTACCACTCCCTGCAAACAAATTCTCCTATTACTTTAGGGTCATTCTGGAGAATAAGGACAAGCCCAAACTCCTCTTTCCCACCTCAACCGCCTCCTTCTTCCCCTCCCATAATACCTCCTCCATTCTTATCTCTGATCCTAGGTGGGAGGAGATCATGGGCGCGTTAGTTTCCAAAATCAGGACCACCTGACCAGGCTCCTCTATCCCTTCCTTTCTCCGCCCCTTTCTTCTTTATAGTCCCCCCCACCCAGCCAGACTGACTGACTGTCTGTCTGACGGGTTATTCCCCAAACTCTGTTGCTTTTGGCTGAATTTGCTGTACGGGGAATGAGAAGAGGTTCCATCAGGCAGCTGTTATTTAAACAAGTAGTGATATGTGGTACAAATTTGGATAACCCGTTGTCCGGGAAATTTCCTCTGAGCTGCTCCCGCTCCGCCGGCATTACTTTGGCGGACGCCCCGTTTGTGCGGGCAAATGGGGTTTCCGCCGCATTTCCAGCAAAGTAACATCGACAGAATGGGAGCAGCTCAGAGGAATTTCGCGACTGTTATATATGATATAAACCATGATAATTTATTGTGAAATGTGGTTTTAAACCCGGGTAACCCTACTTACAGTCATGACTACTTTAAAACATGTAGAATTCTGATCGATGTTGGATGCTACAATCATGTTTTTAAATTAGCTTTCAGTCTCACCTCCTCCTTGAATCCAGCCATTCCTCACTAGTCTGTGAAATATGGATCCTTTATAACACAGTTGTAAGCCAGTAGGTGAGAGGCCTGCCTCTGCTGTGCACAGTGCCTCAAAATTCTTGCAAGTCTTTGGACAAACATCTGTAAAAAGCTTTCGATGTATCATTGATTAGTATTTTATTAGCTGACTTTGTAACTGATCGTAAACAAGCTTTCAGCTCTCCAAGAAAGAAAGACTTGCATTTATACCGCCCTTTTCACAACCTCAGGACGTCCCAAAGTGCTTTACAGCCAATTAAATACTTTTGAGGTGTTGCAATGTAGGAAATGGGGCAGACAATTTGCGCACAGCAAGGTCCCACAAACAGCAATGTGATAATGACCAGATAATCTGTTTTTAGTGATGTTGGTTGAGGGATAAATATTGGCCAGGACACCGGGGAGAACTCCCCTGCTTTTCTTCGAAATAGTGCTATGGGATCTTTTACGTCCACCTGAGGGCAGACGGGGCCTCCGTTTAACATCTCATCTGAAAGTCAGCATTTCCAACAGTGCAGCACTCCCTCAGTACTCAAGTTCCTGGAGCGTGACTTGAACCCGCGACATTCTGACTCATAGGCGAGACTACTACCAACTGAACCACTGAGACTAGGCTGGTTAATGCTGAGTTAGATGATCTTAGCTAGAACAATGGTGAGGAAAATACAATTGGACCTAGCATTCCTGCCTTAGTGAAGGTGAAAAAGAGCTGCCAGGATTCCTGCCAATGATTGTTATCCAGTGACCCTTGCTGAAAATGTGTGTCAATACACATGGATTTTGGGTGAGGACAGGATCAGGCTCAGCAGCAGTGATCCCAGGTTTGAACAGCCTCCTAACACTCCGTCCAGGCTCACATATGAAGACTGGGCTCTTGGGTAAGATGTTGGATGCCATCATTCCCTGTGAGACCATATACCAGTCCGAATCAGCACCTTCACAATAGGAGGGGTAATGAGAGAGAAATTGGATAGGGGGAGTGGGGAGGGGGGGGGGAAAGAGGGCAGAAAACAACTTTTCACTGCATTCCTTACCTCAAATAATAACCTCCCCACAGGTTGCTGATCAATGGAAATATCCATGTAAACAAACGTGTGCTGCAGAAAACAAAGACAGCCTGTAAAACATCAAACCAGTCGAATTGGGCTTCCTATCGAAGGAGAGAAAGAATCTGGGTAAAAGCGATTGCTTTTCTACCAAAGAATGCAAAGAGCTAAAGGGCTGATGGAAAACCTAATGAGCTGGAGAAGGAACTTACAGTACAGGGCCCGCAATTAAACACATGAGGAGTTAATCTCAAAGATGACTCAAATTGATTGCTTCCAGATCAAGAAGTTTGCAGTTTAGTGTACAGGGTATGCCGGAGGCTGGACAAGGAGGCTGCTTGCTTGAAGTAATTGAAACAGAGACAGTAACTAATTCCAGCAGTTAACAAAATCGGTCTATTACATTATGGACATAATCGGGGAAAGTTTATCACAGCAGAGATTACACAGCTCTGACTTAATACTGCAGACAAAAGGTTTTTGACAAGAAAATAGTTTCAAAGACATGAGATTTGGAATAGATAAAAAGAAGAATACAAATCCTGGAAATCTGGGGGGGAAAGAAAAACGTGCTGGATGTACAAAGCGGAGAGGCAGCATCTGAATGAGAGCTAGGTTAATGTTTCTGGTATGAAGGGTTATCTTTATCGTTCAGATGTTGATTGACCTGATGTCCATACCCAACAGTTTCAGTTTTTATTCCAGGATGTGGGAGCTTAGATTTTCTGCTGGAGTCAGCAAGTGCAGACGGAGCAGATCTGGTGGGTCCCCTCTAGCCCCACTGCCACTGGTGTTTAAATGGCCCAGAGGCCATTGCAATCGATCACATTGCAAAAGCCCTTTTTTGCATTTATTTTGGCAAAAACATTTTTTTAAAAAACCTCTTTGGCCACAAAAGTGTAGCCACTGGCACTCCTCCACTCCAGTGGACCCCTCAGTCGGGGGTGGGGGGCGGGGAAGCCTGCAAAAATAATCGAAATAATCCAGATGGCAGAAAATTGTCCAGTATCAGGAATGCACCATTCTGGCAGAGAAGGGGTTAAGGGTAGTTACTCAGACTGGCAAAAGGTGGGAAGTGGTGTTCAACAACAACAACTTGCATTTATATAGCGCCTTTAATGTAGTAAAACGTCCCAAGGCGCTTCACAGGAGCGTTATCAAACAAAATTTGCCACCGAACACATAAGGAGATATTAGGACAAGTGACCAAAAGCTTGGACAAAGAGGTAGGTTTCAAAGAGCATCTTAAGGGAAGAGAGAGAGTTAGAGAGGTGGGGAGGTTTAGGGAGAGAATTCAAGAGCATAGGGCCTAGGCAGCTGAAGGCACGGCCACCAATGGTGGAGCGATTAAAATTGGGGATGTGCAAGTGACAAGAATTGGAGGAGTGCAGAGATCCCGGAGGGTTGCAGGGCTGGAGGAGGTTACAGAGATAGGGAGGGGCTAGGCCATGGAGGGATTTGAAAACAAGGATGAGAATTTTTAAATCGATGCGTTCCCGGGCTAGGAGTTAATGTAGGTCAACGAGCACAGGAGTGATGGATGAACGGGACATGGTGCGAGTTAGGATACGGGCAGCAGAGTTTTGGATGAGCTCAAGCTTATGGAGAGTGGAAGATGGGAGGCCGGCCAGGAGAGCATTTTTCCACAAGGATCGGTGCTGGGAACACTGTTGTTCACCATTTACATTAACGATTTGGATTCAGGAATCGGAAGTAGAATTTCAAAATTTGCAGACGACACCAAATTGGGGGTGTAGTTAATACAAAGGAAGAATGTGTCAAAATGCAAGAGGACATTAATAAACTTGCAGAATGAGCATGTAATTGGCAAATGAATTTCAATATAGATAAGTGTGAGGTGGTGCATTTTGGTAGGAAGAATAAGGAGGCCACATACTGCTTGGATAATAAGAGTCTAAATGGGGTAGAGGAGCAAAGGGACCTCTGGGTACAGATACACAAATAACTAAAAGTAGCGATGCAGGTTAATAAGGCCGTAAAAAGGCAAATCAAGCACTGGGGTTCATTTCTAGAGGGATAGAATTGAAAAGCAAAGAAGTTATAAGAACATAAGAAGTAGGAGCAGGAGTAGGCCATCCAGCCCCTCGAGCCTGCTCCACCATTCAACAAGATCACGGCTGATCTTCTACCTCAACCCCATTTTCCCGCACTATCCCCATGTCCCTTGATGATTTTAATGCCTAGAAATCTATCGATCTCTGTTTTGAATGTACTCAATGACTGAGCCTCCACAGCCCTCTGGAGTAGAGAATTCTAAAGATTCACCACTCTCTGAGAGAAGAAATTTCTCCTCAACTCAGTCCTAAATGGCCTACCCCTTATTCTGAGACTGTGACCCCTGGTTCTAGGCTCTCCAACCGGGGGAAACATCCTCCCTGCATCTACCCTGTCGAGCCCTGTAAGAATTTTGTATGTTTCAATGAGATCACCTCTCATTCTTCTAAACTGTAGAGAATACAGGCCTAGTCGACTCAATCTCTCCTCATATGACAATCCCGCCATTCCAGGAATCAGTCTGGTGAACCTTTGTTGTGCTCCCTCTATGACAAGTATATCCTTTCTTAGGTAAGGAGACCAAAATTGTACACAATACTCCAGGTGCAGTCTCACCAAAGCCCTATATAATTGCAGTAAGACATTTTTACTCCTATACTCAAATCGTCTTGTAATAAAGGCCAACATAACATTTGCCTTCCTAATTGCTTGCTGCACCTCCATGTTAGCTTTCAGCGACTCATGTACAAGGACACTCAGGTCCCTTTGAGCATCAACATTTCCCAATCTCTGACCATTTAAAAAATACTTTGCATTTCTGTTTTTTCTACCAAAGTGGATAACTTCACATTTTTCCACATTATATTCCATCTGCCATGTTCTTAGCCTGTCTATATCCCCTTGAAGCCTCTTTGCATCCTCCATACAACTCACATTCCCACCTAGTTTGTGTCATCAGCAAACTTGGAAATATTACATTTGGTCCCCTCATCCAAATCATTGATATAGATTGTGAATAGCTGGGACCCAAGCACTGATCCCTGTGGTACCCCACTAGTCAGAGTCTGCCAACCTGAAAAAGACCCATTTATTCCTACTCTCTGTTTTCTGTCTGTTAACCAATTCTCAATCCATGCCAGTATATTACTTCCAATTCCAGTTATGTCAAACTTGTACAGAACCTTGGTTAGACTGCACTTGGAGTATTGTACACAGTTCTGGTCTGCATATTATATGAAGGATTATAGAGGCATTGGAGAGGGTGCAAAAAAGATTCACAAGGATGATACCAGAACCTTTCCTTATCAGGAAAGCTGAACAGGCTGGGGCTGTTTTCTCTCGAAAAGAGAAGGCTGAGGGGTGACCTGATAGAGGTCTTTAAGATAATGATAGAGTTTGATGTAGACAAAATGTTTCCACTTGTGGGGGAGTCCAAAGCTAGAGGTCATAAATATATAACAGTTGCTAATAAATCCAATAGGGAATTCAGGAGAAACTTCTTTACCCAAAGAGTGGTAAGAATGTGGAACGTGCTACCACAAGGAATTATTGAGGCAAATAGCAGAGATGTATTTAAGGGGAAGCTAGATAAGCACATGAGGGAGAAAGGAATAGAAGGGTATCCTGATAGGGGTAGGTGAAGTAAGAAGGGAGGAGGCTCATGTGGAGCATAAATGCTGGCAGAGACCAGTTGGGCCGAATGGCCGGTTTCTGTGCTGTAGTTTTGATGTAACTCGATCAGTTCCGCTAAAGTGGAAGATCTGGAACATTCTGAAAATGGCAGGAAAGTTTGCTACAACTTTGCAAAATGATTAAGGACACAGGTTGGAGGGATGGTTGGCTTTGCAATTGTATTTCATAAACAGTTCTCTACATTGTTCAGCCTTTGCATTTAAGGCAGTGACCTGAATGTGAGTGGACGAAAAAGGTTGGCACTTTATTATATGCTGCAAAGTAAAAAGGAAGATCCATCAGTTTCACCAAATCTCATAATCACCATTTAATAACAAAATTATTACCAAGGCCTTGACAGGTGCATTAAATTATCCTCTGAGATTTACAAAAAATAAATTACATTTTATCATGGGCTGACAAGCTTCCAATAAATAGAAAATTAACCAAGTACTTTAAATGTACATTTATTAAATGCCTGCTTTAATTAAGGACCTGTTTTACATGTATTAATCATTTTATTTAGGTAAAGGACTATTCAGATGACGATGGCAGGTGGCTCAAGGAGACCAAAGTGGTGAACTGGGAGAAAGCAACTTAAAAACTGGAGCGTTACCCTCAGTAAAGACTCAAACCTCAGCTAGCACCTTTTGCTGAACTATTTCACCAAGTGGTTTTAGTATTAAAATTTAGAGGACAATATTTCCAGTCATTGCCCATGAAAGTGTTTTTAAACCTTTTATCTTCTCTGCATTAATTTTGACCCCAGCTTATTTAATGTACGGATGAGGGCAATGTTGTCATGTGTATGAATTACTGGAGAGTTTAGCTTTACATTGTAAGGAAATACTGAGACTTACCTGGATACCCTTCAGATATTTGGAATAAAAATCTTCAGCTATTGCATCATACAGCGCTTTAGGTCTGAAATCTGTGTAGCCAAACTCAGTGTCCGCCCAGTTCAGGAAGTCTTTCTCATCACCAAGAAGCTGGCCATTGAGAAAGCACATGACATTTGAGGAGAAGCCCCAGACATCACCTTTCAGCTCCTGTGAAAAAGAACAGCTGGTGTCTTTAACTCCTACAAATGTAAAACACTCTGTTAAAGGGGCACCATCTTCATGCAAAACGTTTTTTTGGCAAACTTTTCATTTGTTTACAGATACACAATGATGCAATGATAGAAATTGCATAAGGGCACATTCTCTTGTCATTTAAGCATCAAGTCATCCAAAGTATGCAAATTATTTGCTGTGCGGTGCATGTTGCATAGCCTCACTGTTCAGAGAGTCACTTGCCTGGGTATCAACAAGAAATGGTCCCTTACCTCAGCTAGAGAGGAGGGGGGAATCCAACAGCCTTTGGAGCAAAGGATAAACTAGACACAGGAGGGTCATGACTATCTCATTCTCTGAAATGTTTTGTGAAACCACTTAACAGAGTTAGCAATGATTAGCAAGGGTCAGCCTGAAACAATGACGTTATCATGTTGACTTATTTAGTTAACTCTGGCTCTACTTACATGAAGTTTTTTTCTTTAAAAAGAGAAAAGGAGTTTCTGAAAACAAAGAAACAGGCTAGGAATATAGGAACAGGAGTAGGCCATTCAGCCCCTCGAGTCTGTTCAATTAGATTATGACTGATCTGTATATCAATTCCATTTACCCGCCTTTGCTCCATATCCCTTACCTAACATAAATCTATCTATCTCAGTTTTCAATTTTTCAATTGATCCCCCCAGCCTCAACAGCTTTTTGGAGGAGAAGAGTTTCAGATTTCCACTATCTTCAGGAAGAAGTGCTTGCTGACATCACCCCTGAATGGCCTAGCTTTAATTTTAAGGTTATGCCCCCTCATTCTGGACTCCTCCAGAGGAAACAGTTTCTCTCTATCGTCCCTATCAAATCCTTTAATCATCTTAAACACCTCAATTAGATCACCCCTTAATCTTCTAAACTCAAGGGAATACAAGCCTAGTCTATGCAAACTGTCCTTATAACTTAACCCCTTTAGCCCCAGTATCATAGAAACATAGAAAATAGGAGCAGGAGTAGACCATTCGGCCCTTCAAGCCTGCTCCGTCATTCAATATGACCGTGGCTGGTCCTCTATCTCAATACCATATTCCTGCTCTCTCCCCATACCCCTTGATGCCTTCTTTGTCTAGAAATCTATCTATCTCCTTCTTAAATATATTCAATGACTTGGCCTCCACAGCCTCCTGTGGTAGAGAATTCCACAGGTTCACCACCCTCTGAGTGAAGAAAGTTTTCCTCATCTCAGTCCTAAATGTCCTACCCCATATCCTGAGACTGTGACCCCTTGTTCTAGACCCCCCCAGCCAGGAGAAACATCCTCCCTGCATCCAGTCTGTCTAGCCCTGTCAACCTGGTGAATCTGCACTGCATCCCTTCCAAGGCCAATACATCCTTCCTGAGGTGCGGTGCCCAGAACTGAATGCAATACTTCAGATACGGTCTAACCAGAGCTTTATACAACTGCAGCGTAAATTTGACTTCTTTGTATTTCCAGCCCCCTTGAGATGAAGACTAACATTCCATTAGCTTTTTAAATTATTTATTTTTTTCTAACCTTTTGTAATGTTAGCAAGCAAATGACACAAAAGTGCAGTACTCAGCCATACAGACTAGAAAGGTCCCAAGTTCAATTCCTGATCGATGGTGATTTCACAAAATAGTTATGGATGAGGAAGGCATTTGGCCCATTTTAGTTTATCAATCCAGAAAGACCTTAAAGTTCCCCAATTACAGCATTTAATTGTTTCTTAAAGTATTCCAAGCTTCTTGCCTTCACTAGTCTATCTGGGAGTCCATTCCAAGTGTTGATCACTTTTTATGTGAAGAATAACTTCCTGATATCAATCCTAAATTTGCCATTTATTAGTTTGAACCTGTGGCCCCGTTCTACTCTTGCGATTTAACTCAAAGTAATTACGTATCTTGATTTACCTTTTCTACTCCCTTAACTATCTTATAAGCCTCTATGAGGTCACCTCTCAGACACCTCCTGTCAAGGCTCAAAAGCCCCAGCCCCAATTTTTTCTCATAACTCAGACCTTTGACACTAGGGATCAGTCATGTGGCTCTTCTCTGCACTGCCTCCAGCACTGGAAATCCTCCCTCGTGTCTCAGAACTCATAACTGGGCACAGTGGTCAAGGTGCAGTCTGATCAGAGTAATGTAAAGTTTGATCATGACTTCCTCTGATTTCTAGTCTACTGCTTTAGCTGAATTTGGAGAATGTTGAGGATGTTACAATTGTTGTCAGTATCCTTGGGCTTGGCGGGGGTGGGGGGGGGTCCGTCAGGCAGAATACAGTTCCCACTTTTGATTGTTATGCAGTGACTCCTGCTGGTAAGTCAGCTGTTTTGCACCAACTCATAAGGTGATTTAGAACCTGTATAAAATCAGCACTTATAAACCTCAAACGTTTACTCTGATGAATTGCCTCAATTCAAAAGTTTTAAAAAAAAAACTATCCCAGGAACCAAGCTGGCCTGTAATGAGAGAATTATAAACTTTCTTTGGCGTAATTTTAAAGATTATATATTTGCATTCTTCTCAGTAAACATGAAGAATGGAAGAGGAAATGAATTTCCCAACTATGGTAATTTTTAACGTCAAAGTACAACCATCAGGCAAATGGCAATCCAGGAATTGGAGGGCTACTATTGCAGATTTACAAATTCTGATGAAGGATTCCTAAGAAGTGTAATTCCATGAAGGAGGAACATGGTGTCAAAGCCGTGCGAGAGTCCAAATGTAGAAATATTTTACTTAAAACAAACCCCTTTTAAATTAGCTCAGCGTAACAAATAAAAAGACATAAATACCTTCTTCTTCTCAGCTAAGTACGCATCCCAGGCAAATTCCAAAAGTGGGCGTATTACTGGGTCAGCCAACTGGGAAGGAAATGCCAGCTTCAGCACCTACATGAAAAGAAAATTTTTTTTAAAACTTTATTTTTTCTTTCAATCATTCATCCCACACTTTCCCCACTGTGAGGAGAGTGAGAAGCTCCAACCCATAGACATCTCCACTGCACTGTGGTCTTCCCAGGACAGGAGCCTGTGGTCTGTTGCTCTTGACTTGCTGTGTACATGAAGGGATGATAGTTTCAATGTATGTGTGGGGGTATATTTGTCTGCATATAATTTGTACAATATAGGGCTATCAGCATGCTTGACCCCAAAAGCAGCAAGCTATAGATGGAGCCAACATCTACCTAACACCATTGTGGGAGCACCACAAAGACTGCAGTAGTTCAAGGAGAAGGCCCACCACACGTTCTCAGGGCAACATAAATGTGCCAGTATCACCCACAACCAGAGAACAAATAAAAAAATAAGAGCTAAGTGTCCCACAACTAACAGGATCACAGCAATGCTATGTAGCCCTACCTAGGGTTGTGGAGGCAGGAACCCTCACAACATTCAAGAAGCATTTGGATGAGCACTTGAAATGCCATAGCATACAAGGCTACGGACCAAATGCTGGAATATGGGATTAGAGTAGACAGGGCTGATGGCCGGCGCGGACACGATGGGCCGAAGGGCCTCTATCCGTGCTGTATGACTCTGACTCTGACTCTATGACATCCAGTAAAGAATTGTGGTAGGCAATCAGGCAACTAACAGATGAGATCTTAATGAACATCTCCCATCTTCAACCACAGTGGAGTCCAGCATGTGAATGCAAAAAACAACATGAGAAATAGGAGCAGGAGTAGGCCATACGGCTCCATGAGCCTACTCCGCCATTCAATAAGATCATGGCTGACCTTAGACCTCAACCCCACTTTCCCACCCGATCCCCATATCCCTTAATTCCCTTAGAGTCCAGAAATCTATCGATCTCAGTCTTGAATATACTCAACGACTGAGCATCCACAGCCCTCTGGGATAGAGAATTCTAAAGATTCACAACCCTCTGAGTGAAGAAATTTCTCCTCATCTCAGGTTTAAATGGCTGCCCCCTTACTCTGAGACTATGCCCCGTGGTTCTAGACTCTCCAGCCAGGGGAAACAGCTTCTCAGCATCTACCCAGTCAAGCCCTCTCAGAATCTCATATGTTTCAATGAGATCATCTCTCATTCTTCTAAACTCCAGAGAGTATAGGCCCATTCTACTTAATCTTTCATCCCAGGAATCAATCTAGTGAACCTTTGTTGCACCGCCTCTAAGGCAAGTACATCCTTCCTTAGGTAAGGAGACCAAAACTGCACACCGTACTCCAGGTGTGGTCTGACCAAAGCCCTGCATAATTGCAGCAAGACCTCCTTACTCTTGTACTCCAACCCCCTTGCAATAACGGCCAACATACCTTTTGCCTTCCTAACTGCTTGCTGCACCTGCATGTTAACTTTCTGTGTTTCGTGTACAAGGACACCCAAATCCCTCTGAACACAAACATTTAATAGTTTTTCAACATTTAAAAAATATTCTGTTTTTCTAGTCTTCCTACCAAAGTGAATAACCTCACATTTCCCCACATTATACGCTATCTGCCATTTTCTTGCCCACTCATTTAACCTGTCTTTATCCCTTTGCAGGCTCTGTGTGTCCTCCTCACAGTTTACTTTCCCCACCCAGCTTTGTATCATCAGCAAACTTTGTTAAATTAGACTCAGTTCCTTCATCTAAGTCATTAATATACATTGCAAATAGCTGAGGCCCAAGCACTGATCCTTGAGGCACTCCACTAGTAACAGCCTGCCAAACTGAAAATGACCCATTTATCCCTACTCTCTGTTTTCTGTCCTTTAACCAATCCTCTATCCATGCTACAAGAAACACAGAAAGTTAGTATGCCGGTACAGCAGGAATTAGGAAAGCAAATGGCATGTTGGCCTTTATTGCAGGGGGTTTGGAGTACAAGAGTAAGGAAGTCTTACTACAGTTGAACAGGGCTTTGGTGAGACCTCACCTGGAGTACTGCACACAGTTTTGGTCTCCTTATCTAAGGAAGGATATAATTGCCTTAGATGCAGTGCAACAAAGGTTCACTAGATTCATTCCTGAGATGAGAAAGTTGTCCTATGAAGAGAGGTTGAGTAGAATTGGCCTATTTTCTCTGGAGTTTAGAAAAATGAGAGGTGATCTCATTGAAACATATAAGATTATGATAGGGTTTGGCAGGGTAGTTGCTGAGAGATTGTTTCCCCTGGCTGGAGAGTCTAGAACTAGGGGGCATAGTATCAGGATAAGGGGTCGACCATTCTAGATTGAGATGAAGAGGAATTTTTTCACACAGAGGGTTGTGAACCTTTGGAATTCTCTACCCCAGAGGGCTGTGGATGCTGAGTCGTTGAGTATATTCAAGGCTGAGATGGATAGATTTTTGGACTCTAGGGGAATCAAGGGATATGGATATGGGTATCGGGCAGGAAAGTGGAGTTGAGGATGAAGATCAGCCATGATCTGATTGAATGGCGAAGCAGGCTCCAGGGGCCGAATGGCCTACTCCTGCTCTTATGTTCTCTATCCATGCTAATATATTACCCCCAACCCTACGAGCCCTTATCTCGTGTAACAACCTTTTGTGTGGCACCTTATTGAATGCCTTTAGAAAATCCAAATATACGACATCCACTGGTTCCCCTTTATCTACCCTGCTAGTTACATCCAGGATGATGTGGCTTACACGATGCTGATGTGTTTGCAGGCATCTTTAACCAAAAGTGCTGAGTGAATGAATACTTTTATTTTATATTATTTTTATTCAAATAGCATAACTTGCAGCAATTTGGAGCATAAGTGCTTCTCTACAGTACAGGCTGAAGTGTTGAGAAACTGAGGTGCTACAGTGCTGCCATTGGTGGTAGAATGTAATTACAGCATAACAAATTAATTTCAACAGTTTACATTATAAACATGGACATAAGAATTTATAATGCGAGAAAATGACAATAGTGTGATAAAGAGATGATAACAGGAAGTAAGGTTTTGCAGATAGCAAATATATATTTAAAATTTCATAACATTTTCAAATTATCATTACATTCGTACGTGTGGGAGTTTAAGGGTTAAAGTCTTTAAAATCTAGTGCATATTGCTTTCAACTGTTTAAGTTCAATTTTAAAGTTTAAATGTTTAAGTTTCTGTCAGGCTTCAGCAGAGAGAGCTGCTGGAGCAAGTTAATTGGTTAGCGAGATTAAACTGGTAACTGAAGGTGGGGCAGGCCTGACTCATCTGAGTCACAAACTGTAGAAATACAGGGGCCTGTCAGTGCGACAGGACAGTGTGCGGACAACACAGTGTGAACTGCTGAGAGTTTGGTACGTGTGGGAGTTCGGTGAAGTGGGGGAAGGAGGTGCTGCTTTGCCTTGCTTTTCCGAACTTTTTCCCCAGAGCGGCAGTGGACCTGAGAGTCGAAGACTGAGATTGGGGAATAAAAGCAGCAGCAGACCTGCAACAAGAGACAACTACTGTGCGACATCACAGGTGAGGCAGGAGAGTCCGAGAGGTGAGCAGAGTATAAAAGGAGAGTCCGAGAGCGGGAGGAGAGTCTGAGCGTCTAAGGCAAGTCATGGCAGCACAGCTCGCACCCGTGATATGCTCCTCCTGCACTATGTGGGAAGTCATGGACACTACAGGTGTCCCTGGCGACCATGTGTGCAGGAAGTGTGTCCAGCTGCAGCTACTGGCTAACCGTCTTTCGGAGCTGGAGCTGTGGGTGGATTCACTGTGGAGCATCCGCGATGCTGAGACTATCGTGGATAGCATGTTCAGTGAGGTGGTCACACCGCAGGTAAAGATTACGGATGCAGAAAGGAAATGGGTGACCGCCAGGCAGAGTAAAAGGACTAGGCAGGTAGAGCAGGAGTCCCCTGGGGCCATCTCCCTCTTAAACAGATATTCTGCTTTAGATACTGTTGGGGGAGATGGCTTATCAGGGGAAAGCAGCAAGAGCCAGGTTCGGGGCACCACGGGTGGCTCTGCTGCATTGGAGGGGAGGAAGAAGAGTGGCAGGGCTATAGTGATAGGGGATTCGATTGTAAGGGGAACAGATAGGCGTTTCTGCGGCCGCAAACGTGACTCCAGGATCGTATGTTGCCTCCCTGGTGCTAGGGTCAAGGATGTCACGGAGCGGCTGCAGGGCATTCTGGAGGGGGAGGGTGAACAGCCAGTAGTCGTGGTCCATATTGGAACCAACGACGTAGGTAAAAAAAGGGATGAGGTCCTGCAAGGTGAACTTAAGGAGTTAGGAGATAAATTAAAAAGCAGGACTTCAAAGGTAGTGATCTCAGGATTACTACCAGTGCCACGTGCTAGTGAGTATAGGAACAGGAGAATAGACAGGATGAATGCGTGGCTGCAGGGATGGTGTAGGAGGGGGGGGATTTAGATTCCTGGGACATTGGGACTGGTTCTGGGGAAGGTGGGACCTGTACAAGCGTGACGGGTTACACCCGAGCAGGACCGGGACCAATGTCCTCACGGGGGTGTTTGCTAGTGCTGTTGGGGAAGGTTTAAACTAGAGTGGCAGGGGGATGGGAACCTGAGCGGGGAGTCAGAAGGGAATAAAGTTGAGAGCAGCAAGAGGGGGAAGACCCAGGGGAAATCTACAATACAAATAGTACAAACAGTTGTTCAAGAACAAGTGAAAGGGAAAAGCATAGAGCAGCGGAAAGAAAGTGTACTTTAGGCACGACAGATAAAATAAAAACTAGAAGGCGCAAGGCGATTAACCCAGCATCAAAGCTGTGGCAGGGGGTTGGGAACCTGAGCAGGGAGACAGAGGAAAGCGCGTCAGGAAGGGACAGAAGGTATGGAGTAAAAGGTAAAGTGTTAAAAAAGGAAAAAGCAGGAACTAAGTGTCACAAAACATATTTGAAAGTTCTTTATCTGAATGCACGTAGCATTCGTAACAAAATGGACGAGTTAACGGCACAAATTACTACGTATGGGTATGATCTTGTGGCCATGACAGAAACATGGCTGCAGGGTGACAACGACTGGGAATTAAATATGCCAGGGTAATTAACAATCAGGAACGACAGGCAGGAAGGAAGGGGAGGTGGGGTGGCTATGTTAATAAAGGAAGGAATCACTGTAATACAGAGAAATGATATTGGGACAAAAGATCAGGTCAATGAAACAGTTTGGGTAGCGATAAGGAATAATAAGGGGGAAAAAAACACTAGTGGGCGTAATATATAGGCCTCCTAATAGTTGCAACTCTGCTGGAAGAAGTATTAATCAGGAAATAAGGGAACAGCTATAATTATGGGGGATTTTAACTATCATATTAACTGGACAAATCAAATTGGGCAGGGCAGCCTTGAGGAAGAGTTTATTGAGTGTATTAGGGATGGATTTCTTGAGCAGTATGTAACTGATCCTACAAGGGAGCAGGCAACCTTGGACCTGGTCCTGTGTAATGAGCCAGGATTAATTAATGTCCTAGTTAAGGAACCCCTTGGAATGAGTGACCATAACATGGTTACATTCCATATCCAATTAGAGGGTGAGAAGGTTGGTTCTCAAACAAGCGTACTGAGCTTGAATAAAGGAGACTATGATGGTATGAGAGCGGAATTGATTAAAGTGAACTGGGAAAATAAATTAAAGGGTAAGACGGTACATGAGCAGTGGTGTTCAGTTAAGAAGTTATTTTACGACTTTCAAAACAAATATATTCCACTGAGGAAAAAAGGGTGTAAAAGAAATGACAGCCATCCGTGGCTAAGTAAAGAAATTAAGGATAGTATCCGACTAAAAACAAGGACATATAAGGTAGCCAAACTTAGTGGGAGGATAGAAGATTGGGAAGTCTTCAAAAGACAGCAAAAAGTAACTAAAGGATTGATTAAGAAAGGGAAGATAGATTATGAAAATAAATTAGCAAAAAATATAAAAACAGATAGCAAGAGTTTCTATAGTTATATAAAAAGAAAAAGGGTGGCTAAGGCAAGCATAGGTCCCTTAGAGGATGAGACTGGGAAATTAATGGTGGGAAATATGGAGATGGCAAAAATGCTGAACAAATATTTTGTTTCAGTCTTTACGATAGAGGACACTAAGAATATCCCAACACTGGACAAACAGGGGGCTCTAGGGGGTGAGGAGCTTAATACGATTAAAATCACTAAGGAATTGGTACTCCGTAAATTAATGGGACTCAAGGCGGATAAATCCCCTGGACCTGATGGCTTACATCCTAGGGTCTTGAGGGAAGTGGCAGTGGGGATTGTGGATGCTTTGGTAATAATTTTCCAAAATTCTCTGGACTCGGCAAAGGTCCCGGCAGATTGGAAAACTGCTAATGTAACACCCTTATTTAAAAAGGGTAGTAGGCAGAAGGCTGGAAATTATAGACCAGTTAGCCTAACATCTGTGGTGGGTAAAATTTTGGAGTCTATTATTAAGGAGACATTTGGATAAACATAATTTAATAGGACAAAGTCAGCATGGCTTTATGAAGGGGAAGTCATATCTGACAAATTTGCTTGAGTTCTTTGAGGACATAATGTACAGGGTGGATAAAGGGGAACCAGTGGACGTAGTGTATTTAGACTTCCAGAAGGCATTCGACAAGGTGCCACATAAAAGATTATTGCTCAAGATAAAGAATCACTGGATTGGGGGTAATATTCTGGCATGGGTGGAGGATTGGTTATCTAACAGGAAGCAGAGAGTTGGGATAAATGGTTAATTCTCGGACTGGCAACCAGTAGCCAGTGGTGTTCCGCAGGGGTCGGTGCTGGGTCCCCAACTCTTTACAATCTATATTAACGATTTGGAGGAGGGGACCGAGTGTAACATATCAAAGTTTGCAGATGATACAAAGATGGAAGGGAAAGTAGAGAGTGAGGAGGACATAAAAAACCTATAAGGGGATATAGACAGGCTGGGTGAGTGGGTGGAGATTTGGCAGATGCAATACAATATTGGAAAATGTGAGGTTATGCACTTTGGCAGGAAAAATCAGAGACAAGTTATTATCTTAATGGTGAGAAACTGGAAAGTACTGCAGTACAAAGGGATCTGGGGGTCCTAGTGCAAGGAAATTGGACATGAATTTAAATTTGACGTTAGGATCAGATCAGCCATGATCTTATTGAATGGCGGAGCAGGCTCGAGGGGCCGATTGGCCTACTCCTGCTCCTATTTCTTATGTTCTTATGTTCTTATTCCTGATTCTAGTCATTTCAGTAATGGAAAATGTTACATAAGATATGTCCCATACACATTGGAATGAAGGTAGTAGTTTTAGCACAGGTGGTTCATTCTGCAGGTGTTTTGGGCATGTCACAGGACTCATATTTCAGATACGATTTCCTTTGACCTCCCATTGGCAGCCGTGCCTTCAGCTGTCTAGGCCACAAGCTCTGGAATTCCCTCCCTAAACCTCTCCACCTCTCCTCCTTTAAGATGCTCATTAAAACCTACCTCTTCACCTGTCCTAATATCTCCTTATGTGGCTTGGTGTCAAATTTGGTTTGATAATGCTTCTG
Source organism: Heptranchias perlo (assembly GCF_035084215.1). Lineage (NCBI taxonomy): Eukaryota > Metazoa > Chordata > Chondrichthyes > Hexanchiformes > Hexanchidae > Heptranchias > Heptranchias perlo. Next base: position 111,902,595 of record NC_090329.1, read on the forward strand.
TAAAGCACCTTTTACTACATTAAAGATGTTATATAAATGCAAGTTGTTGTGGTATGAAATTTTTTAAAATGAGAAATCATATGTGGAAAACAACAATTAAGCAGTGTTTTCCACAGTTCATTTAGATATCTGCCCTTACTTGGTGAATGGCTCCGTCAGTAAAGTCTATGTGTAACTGAACCAATTTATATCAAAAGCTCCAGGTTCAACACCTGACGGTGTAGAGTTATCAGACCTCTGCTGGGATGGTAGTCGGGGCACTACAATTTAGCCTCAGCGTCCTGGACCATGGGAGGAGAGAACAAAAATCAAACAACCAGCTCCTATCTAGTTGTTATTAATATTTAACATAGAAAAATAAGTATCTAATCTCAAAGCACAGATGAAGAATACAAACCACTCACAGTTTCTGACATCATATTAACTTCCTAAATGTCTTTCTGCCTTGTAACCTCCATGTAATTCACTGAGAGATATCAGCACCAGAACATATAACATTTTAAGAACAGGAAGATTTAATTAGGTCAAACAAGCCATGCCTTATTGAGTGATTTCAGTCTCACCACATCCACTTATCTCTTCTTTCTCTGAATGTATCTAGTTGAACCCTTTTTTGGTTCTATGACCTTCCATGGTCACTTATTTCATACGTCTATTACTGTCTTGTGTGAAATCAATGGCCCGGAAATTTCTCTGAGCGGCGAACCAACAGTGGCCGCCACTCATTAGATTTAAATCTCACCCACTAAGTATCCAGGGGCTTTTTGGTGGCAACCTCCTTCATGGTGACCTTAAACAAGGCCGTTAAAAGTTAGCTTAGACCTAAAAAACCCAGCGTACCTTTTTTATGGAAAGATTAGTTCGTTTCCAGGGCTTCTACGAACTGTGAGAGCGGGGAAAGGATCGCTCTCTCACCCCACCTATCAGCTTGAAGCATAAGTTGTGCAGACTAAGAACCAGGATAGTGTCAGATAGATTAGCAAATTCACTATAAAATCAGTTAGAGAAATTGAAATAAAGAGAGGGTAAGATTAAAAGACAAAAATAAGAGACAGAAAGAATAAATTAAAAAATTAAAATTTTCAATTACATTTTTAAAAAAATGTCCAACGACAATTAAAATCGGAAGTAATGAGACTTCACGTTTTTAAAAGTTAATTTTCAATGCTAGTGAGGTTGCTTGGCAGTCAATAATACTTACCATGCCGTTAAAAGTTAGATTGGATCTAAAAAACCCAGCATACCTTTTTTATGGAAAGATTAGTTCGTTTCCAGTTGGGCAGTGAAGCAAGTTCACGTTGGTCCATTCATTCAGCCGGTGAGATGTCCTCTCCGCGCAGCTTTCAAACGAGCAGGGCAAATGGTAGAGCAATTTCCGGATTTCTGCATTTGACTGCACATGTGTGCCCTCTGGAACTTGCTCTTCCATTTGCCCTGAAATAACCTCGTCGTTATTTCTTGAGCAATTTCTGGGCCATTATATACTTACTTTCAGGTTCCTCGTTTTTAAATTGCGTTCTAGTTTTTGAATCATTTACCAATCTGAACAATTTGTCTGGGGGGATTTTATCAATTTCCTTCATAATTTTGACAACTGTTATTAGATCCTTTTGAAGTCTCCTAATTTTTCTCATGACTTAAGCTCTTGAGATCTGGCGATATATTTGCTGCCCTACGCTGCACTCTTTCAAGTCAATAACGTCCTTCCTATAGGATTGTGACTAGTCAACAATAGTCCAAATAGTTTCTAACCTTCTTTGCATACCATATTACTATTTTGATATATATTCCTCCCCAGCTTTTGCTAATGCAACTCAGTAGTTATGGACTATAGCTCAATTTAAAATCAAATAAACCATTAAAAAAAGACAAAAACAGTAAAACTCCCTCAAATCACCTGTGCAGTTACAGTTACTGTATGAAATCTTGAATCTTTGAGGAGCCCCACCACCTCTATGTACAAGGATGGATCCATGTTGGATTACTGTCTATGAACAAGTGTGCAGTTTCTCGGGACGTGGTCACAGATCCACATGGAGGAACTTTGAGCGGTGTTTATAAAAGGACGATTGAACAGTTAACATTTCAGAGAGATAGAGACCTCATGTGGCAGGGAGGACTCAACACAAATTATCCTGTCACCACCAAAAAAACATTCACAATTAATCATTTGTGATGTCAGAGCAAATATACCTCGAACCAGAGGCTTGGCTCAGTATCATTTTCCACCCATCAAGACATTGGATAACATCAAATGTTTTTGCAATTCTGACAGGATTGTCTTGAAACAGAACTTTTAAAGCAAGGTAACAGGATACAAGAATGTGCACTCAAGTTAAAAATGTACAGTGCCAGACACTGGTTAGTCTAGCAGTGACTCAGAAATGTTTTTATTTTTAACAACAGTTTTTCCCACACTACTGCTGGATGAAGTAATTGCTGTGTTATTTTTAAATGTGACAAAATTACTGATAGCAGAGTGTTATATAATTTTCACGATCTGGTTAACTCAAGATCTTAGAGGCCATAGTTTGTTCTTGATCAAAGGCTTCAACATTTGATCTCACAATTAGCCCACTTTCTAACTTTTGACCGCTGAGAGGGTGGTCAATCTTTGGAATTCTCTACCCCAGAGGGCTTTGGATGCTGAGTCGTTGAGTATATTCAAGACTGAGATCGATAGATTTTTGGACTCTAAAGGAATCAAGGGATGTGGGGATCGGGCAGGAAAGTGGAGTGATCTTATTAAATGGCTGGCCTACTCCAGCTCTTATTTCTTATGTTCTTATGGGATTGATGGAAAGCTGTCGTGTGTTTTCTTGACACATTTTTATGGAGCACTTTCATAATGACACAGCAAGCTGGGAATAGGTAGGCCCGATTGAACGTGGAAGTATGACCATTAATGGAATCCTTGCTCATAATCTCGGAGGATGTTGCTGACCAAGAAGTAGATGCTGACGGCAAAGAGGAGGTGAGTCTGAGTAGCACAAAGAGTCCAAAACAGAGCAGGACGGTGAGGGCAGAGTTGTCTGGAGCAGGTGTAGGGGCAAGAAATATAGTGGGAGGGGCCAAGGGCATAACTGGAAAAATTGGGTGGGAGTGTTCAAGCAAAAAGGAGGTTCATTGGAACAGAGACATCAAAAGCAGAGCAAGATAAAGTGAGATGATTGGGGACAAAATTAATTGAAACAGTTCCAGAAAAGAGAAGCCAAGTTAGATTGGGGGGTTGGGGGAGCTAATAATCTGACCACCTCTAGTTTAGCTCCATTTTGATCAGTTCCACGTCCACCCCTATCTCAGCCCATCTGCTGTTGAAAGCCTCAGCCACGCCTTTGTCACCTCCAGACATGACTGTTCGGATACTTTCCTGACCAGCTTCCCATCCTTCACCCTCCATAAACTTCAGCTCAATCGAAACTCTTCTCCTGGTATCCTACCCCACACCAGGGACTACTCACCCATCACCTATATTGCTGCTTGGACCCCTATGCCTCAAATTTAAAATTTGTATACATGTGTTTAAATCCCTTCATGGCCTCTCCTCTCCCCTTCTCTATCACCATGCCCGGCCCTACAACACTCCAAGAACTCTGTGTTCCTGCAACTCTGGCCTCTTGCGCACCCCGCTCCCTTCGCTCCATGTTTAGCAGCCACGTCTTCATGTCTAGACCCTACAATCCGTCATTCCTTCCCTAAACCCGTCCATCTCCACCTCATTCTCTTCCTTTAAGACCCTCCTTAAAACCCAACTCTTTCACAAAGCTTTTAGTCACCCTTCCTAATATTGCCTTCTTTGACTCTTTTGTCTGACTACGCTTCTGTGAAGTGCCTTGGGACCTTTTTCTACATTAAAGGCACTACATGTGTGGAAGTTATTGTTGTTCTGACCCCAGCCTTTTCTGCTATAACTCCCATTCTGCCCTTAGTGTCTTTGTGTTCCATTCTGGTTAGTTCTGTCACTGCATCTTCTACTTCACTTTTTTTTATTCGTTCATGGGATGTGGGCGTCGCTGGCGAGGCCGGCATTTATTGCCCATCCCTAATTGCCCTTGAGAAGGTGGTGGTGAGCCGCCTTCTTGAAACGCTGCATGCCGTGTGGTGAAGGTTCTCCCACAGTGCTGTTAGGAAGGAGTTCCAGGATTTTGACCCAGCGACGATGAAGGAACAGCGATATATTTCCAAGTCGGGATGGTGTGTGACTTGGAGGGGAACGTGCAGGTGGTGTTGTTCCCATGTGCCTGCTGCTCTTGTCCTTCTAGGTGGTAGAGGTCATGGGTTTGGGAGGTGCTGTCGAAGAAGCCTTGGCGAGTTGCTGCAGTGCATCCTGTGGATGGTACACACTGCAGCCACAGTGCACCGGTGGTGAAGGGAGTGAACGTTTAGGGTGGTGGATGGGGTGCCGTTCAAGTGGGCTGCTTTGTCCTGGATGGTGTCGAGCTTCTTGAGTGTTGTTGGAGCTGCACTCATCCAGGCAAGTGGAGAGTATTCCATCACACTCCTGACTTGTGCCTTGTAGATGGTGGAAAGGCTTTGGGGATTCAGGAGGTGAGTCACTCGCTGCAGAATACCCAGCCTCTGACCTGCTCTTGTAGCCACAGTATCTATGTGGCTGGTCCAGTTAAGTTTCTGGTCAATGGTGACCCCCAGGATGTTGATGGTGGGGGATTCGGCAATGGTAATGCCATTGAATGTCAAAGGGAGGTGGTTAGACACTCTCTTGTTGGAGATAGTTATTGCCTGGTACTTGTCTGGCACGAATGTTACTTGCCACTTATGAGCCTAAGCCTGGATGTTGTCCGGGTCTTGCTGCATGCGGGCACAGACTGCTTCATTATCTGACGGGTTGCGAATGGAACTGAACACTGTGCAATCATCAGCGAACATCCCCATTCTGACCTTATGATGGAGGGAAGGTCATTGATGAAGCAGCTGAAGATGGTTGGGCCTAGGACACTGCCCTGAGGAACTCCTGCAGCAATGTCCTGGGGCTGAGATGATTGGCCTCCAACAACCACTACCATCTTCCTTTGTGCTAGGTATGACTCCAGCCACTGGACAGTTTTCCCCGATTCCCATTGACTTCAATTTTACTCGGGCTCCTTGGTGCCACACTCGGGCAAAAGCTGCCTTGATGTCAAGGGCCGTCACTCTCAACTCACCTCTGGAATTCAGCTCTTTTGTCCATGTTTGGACCAAGGCTGTAATGAGGTCTGGAGCCGAGTGGTCCTGGCAGAACCCAAACTGAGCATCGGTGAGCAGGTTATTGATGAGTTCGTGCTGCTTGATAGCACTGTCGACGACACCTTCCATCACTAGCTGATGATTGAGAGCAGACTGATGGGGCAGTAATTGGCCGGATTGGATTTGTCCTGCTTTTTGTGGACAGGACATACCTGGGCAATTTTCCACATTGTCGGGTAGATGCCAGTGTTGTAGCTGTACTGGAACAGTTTGGCTAGAGGTGCAGCTAGTTCTGGAGCACAAGTCTTCAGCACTACAGCCAGGGTGTTGTCGGGGCCCATAGCCTTTGCTGTATCCAGTGCACTCAGCCGTTTCTTGATATCACGTGGAGTGAATCGAATTGGCTGAAGACTGGCTTCTGTGATGGTGGGGATATCGGGAGGAGGCCGAGATGGATCATCCACCCGGCACTTCTGGCTGAAGATGGTTGCAAACGCTTCAGCCTTGTCTTTTGCACTCACTCCAGTGTTCCTTGCACTTGGAAAATATTTGGGGTCAAGATGATGAATGTGACTGACAATATGTTTTGATACTTTAGCAATGTGTGTCCTCTACCGATTCAAGCATGTCATTGTATGACACTACACAAATAATAGCTTTATCCAGTTTGTTTTCATGTCCACCTCATTTATCACATATTTTCAGTTCCTTTTTCTTTATGTTCTCTCATTTCAGAAAAAAGCAACCATTTCATGAGTAACCTTTCTGACAAGGCACAATAAATTCTCCCCAATAGATGGAACTTTAGTGTCAGTAAATGATTTCTTTAGTATTCTTAGTCAATTCCCATTTTCCTACTAAAAGGTGACAGTCCCTAGTTTCCTAAGAGAACTGCCACATCATGCCCCCCCAAGCCAACAATGCTCTGCTGATGTCCATTGTTAAGTTTTTGATTGTTTTCTGTAAAATGATAGCCAAAGAGTAGGGGTCAAGGGTCGCTACTCAGACTAGCAAAAGTTGGGAAACAGTGTTCCATAGGGATTGGTGCTGGGACCACTGTTCACAATTTACATTAACGATTTGGATTCGGGAATCGGAAGTACAATTTCAAAATTTGCAGACGACACCAAATTGGGGGGTGTGGTTAATACAAAGGAAGAATGTGTCAAAATGCAAGAGGACATTAATAAACTTGCAGAATGGGTGTGTAATTGGCAAATGAATTTCAATATAGATAAGTGTGAGGTGGTGCATTTTGGTAGGAAGAATAAGGAGGCCACATACTGCTTGGATAATAAATGGGGTAGAGGAGCAAAGGGATCTAGGGGTACAGATACACAAATAACTAAAAGTAGTGATGCAGGTTAATAAGGCCATAAAAAAAGGCAAATCAAGCACTAGGGTTCATTTCCAGAGGGATAGAATTGAAAAGCAAAGAAGTTATGTTAAATTTGTATAGAACCTTGGTTAGACCACACCTGGAGTATTGTGCACAGTTCTGGTCTCCATATTATAGAAATGATACAGAGACATTGGAGAGGATGCAAAAAAGATTCACAAGGATGATACCAGAACTGAGAGGATATACTTATCATGAAAAGTCTTAACAGGCTGGGGCTCTTTTCTCTAGAAAAGGGAAGGCTGAGGGGTGACCTGATAGAGTTCTTTAAGATAATTATAGGGTTTGATATGGTAGATGTAGAGAAAATGTTTCCACTTGTGGGGAGTCCAAAACTAGAGGTCATAAATATAAAATAGTTGCTAATGAATCCAATAGGGAATTCAGGAGAAACTACTTTAACCAAAGAGTGGTAAGAATGTGGAACTCGCCACCACAAGGAGTAGTTGAGGCAACTAGCATAGATGCATCTTAAGGGGAAGCTAGATAAGCACATGAGGGAGAAAGGAATAGAAGGGTATCCTGAGAGGGTTAGATGAAATAGGGAGGGAGGAGGCTCATATGGAGCATAAACGCTGGCAGATACCAGTTGGGCTGAATGGCCTGTTTCTGTGCTGTAGTTTCGATGTAACTCTATGTAACTTGACCCAAGATTGGCCACATTCTTTGAAGTTTGATGCCAAGCTTAACTTTCCACTATCATTGAAAAGTCCATTGCTTTGAGGGTGGGATAGGGAGGTTCAACCTCTGCTGTGTAAACTCTTTGTTTTATGTTAAGAGAGCCAGGCTCAACATTCAGAACTACAATGTGGATTTCCATTCAACATAATGAGAGCAAGCAGAATGGGGCCTTGTTGTCGCCTGAATAGGTCTTTTCCAACCGGACCCTCTAATGTGGCTGGTCTCATATTGACCTCTATCTCATTAGGAAATCATGACAGTTTGACAAGTAGGAAGAAGATCTTCTGAAGTTTAAAAAAAAATTGTTTATAGGAGGGGAATATTTTCCGTTGAAGCAGTTCCCTTTCTACATTCTGTCAGTCACTACAACACTACTGTCTTGAAGGTTTTGCAGCAGGTCATAAAAATAAATTTCTCATAGTATATTAATTTTTTACTATACAGTGTCAGATAACAGATGGCAGCTTAGCAGTTCATAAAGTGCAAGAACAAAGCTCAAGGTCTTTGGGAACAGTAGGAGGACCTGGACACTGAATTTACTATTCTTTACAAACCATACATATTTTTTTAAAAACCTTCCAATATGTGTTCACCTACCATAATATGGCAGGTAAATTGAGCATTATAGAAGTACTATCATGAGGAGGAAAAGGGCGATGGTGATGAGGGGCTGGAAATGATGTGACATTTGATGAGACTTTACAGTTGTTTTTACTGGTGGTATATCAGTACACTGTTCAGTGTAAAATATAATTTATACTGTACATATTCTAAGTATTTTGGTGTTCTTTTTGTACATGTATATTAAAAGTTCTGCATATAGTGCACGCATTTTGTAAGTGCCACACTTGCTGCTACAACACTTGATTCCCATCACTTGGTTGATAGCACCCTTAATGTTATAAAACTTCATATCATCTGACTCGGTGAGCAATACCTCAGCAGACCTGCTTGTACATATAAAACACTGGCTGGGAGGATATAACACCCTCCAGATGACATTGTAAGCTCAAAAGACTGAAGCTTGAATGTCTCAGTTGTCACAACATTAAACACTCGGGTAATTTTGTCATTCATTTCTGATGATCGGGTCTGTATTTGTAAAATCCAATAAATTTCCACTGAATAAAGAAGGTTGCAGCTTCAGATTAGCTGATACAGAGGTAAGATTGCAGTAAGGATCAGTAAATGAGTTAGTGGGAAAGGGAGAGGAAAAAGGGAAGGAAAAAACCTTTAGCACAGTGTTCAGTCTGGAGCGATTGCCTAGGCCCTTAGCTCTGGCATTCCCTCACTAAACCCCTCCGCCTCTCTACCTCCTTTAAGACACCCCTTAAAACCTACCTCTTTGATCAAGCTTTTGGTCACTTGTCCTAATATCTCACGTGGCTCGGTGTCAAATTTTGTTTGATAACGCACCTATGAAGCGTCTTGGGACGTTTTACTACGTTAAAGGTGCTGTATAAATGCAAGTTATTGTTGTACATCTTCAATTTCCACAGGTTGAGCTTGTGGCTACCTTTCTCATTAAATAGTTTCATATGGGGAAAGGCCAATTTTACTAAGCTGAGAAATGATTCATCAAAAGTGGACTGGAAACAGTTACTTGAAGGTAAATCAGTGTCAGAGCAGTGGGAGGCATTCTTGAGGGAGATTCAAGGGGTTCAGAGTAAACATGTACCCACAAAGAAAAAGGGTGGGACTGCCAAAACTAGAGCCCCCTGGATGATAAGGAACATACAGAGTAAGATAAGGCAAAAAAGGGAAGCTTATATCAGAGACTGAGAGCTCAATACTGCAGAAAGCCTAGAGGAGTATAGAAAGTGCAGGGGTGAAATTAAAAAGGAAATTAGGAAAGCCAAGAGGGCATGAAAAAATACTGGCAAGTAAAATTAAGGAAAACCCAAAAATGTTTTATAAATACATAAAGGGCAAGAGGATAACTAAGGAAAGAGTAGGGCCTATTAGAGACCAAAAAGATAACCTATGTGTGGAAATGGAAGATATAGATATGGTTCTTGATGAATACTTTGCGTCTGTCTTCACAAAAGAGGGGGACGATGCAGAGATTGTAGTTAAGGAGGAGGAGTGTGAAATATTGGATGGGATAAACATAGTGAGAGAGGAATTATTAAGGGGTTTAGCATATTAGAAAGTAGATAAATCGCCATGCCGGGATGAAATGTATCCCAGGCTGTTAAGAGAAGCAAGGGAGGAAATAACACAGGCTCTGACCATCATTTTCTGATCCTCACTGGCTACAGGCGTGGTGCCGGAAGATTGGAGGACTGCTAACGTTGTACCGTTATTTAAAAAGGAAGAGATAGACCGAGTAATTATAGGCCAGTCAGTCTAATCTCGGTGATGGGCAAGTCAATTCTGAGGGACAGCATAAATCGTCATTTAGAAAGACATGAGTTAATCAAGGACAGTCAGCATGGATTTGTTAAGGGAAGGTCGTGTCTGACTAACTTGATTGAATTTTTTGCGGCGGTAACAAGGAGGGTCAATGAGGGTAATGCGTTTGATGTAGTGTACATGGATTTTAGCAAGGCTTTTGACATGGTCCCACATGGCAAAAGCCTTGCTAATGTGGCTTTAGCCATGTGAGACCAACGGAAAGTGGCTAGTTGGATCCAAAAGTGGCAGGAAGCAAAGGATAATGGTTAATGGGTGTTTTTGGGACTGGAAAGCTGTTTCCAAGGCTCAGTACTAGGTCCCTTGCTTTTTGTGGTATATATTAATGATTTGGACTTGAATGTGGGGGGGCTTGATCAAGAAGTTTGCAGATGATACAAAAATTGGCCGTGTGGTTGATAGTGAGGAAGAAAGCTGTAGACTGCAAGAAGATATCAGGTGGGCAGAAATTGGCAAATGTAATTCAATTCAGAGAAGTGTGAGGTAATGCATTTGGGGAGGACAAGCAAGGCAAGAGAGTACACAATAAATGGGAAGATACTGAGAGGTGTAGGGGAACAAAGGGATCTTGGAGTCCAAGTCCACAGATTCCTGAAGATAGCAGGACGGGTAGATAAGGTGGTTAAAAAGGCATACGGGATACTTTCCTTTATTAGCCGAGGCAAAGAATATAAGAGCAGGGAGGTTATGCTAGAACTGTATAAAACATTGGTTAGGCCACAGTTTGAGTACTGCGTACAGTTCTGGCCACCACATTACAGGAAAGATGTGATTGCACTAGAGACGGTACAGAGGAGATTTACAAGGATATTGCCAGGGCTGGAGAATTTTAGGTATGAGAAAAGATGGGATAGGCTGGGGTTGTTTTCTTTGGAATAAGGGAGGCTGAGAGGAGATTTAATTGAGGTGTGTAAAATTATGACGGGACTAGATAGAGTGGATAAGGAAGACCTATTTCCCTTAGCAGAGGGGTCAGTGACCAGGGGGCATAGATTTAAAGTAATTGGTGGAAGGATTAGAGGGGAGCTGAGGAGAAATCTTTTCACCCAGAGGGTGGTGGGAGTCTGGAACTTACTGCCTGAAAGGTTGATAGAGGCAGAAACCCTCAACTCATTTAAAAAACACTTGGATGTGCACTTGAAGTGCCATAACCTACGGGGCTATGAACCAAGAGCTGCAAAGTGGGATTAAGCTGTTTGGCTCTTTGTCGGCTGGCACGGACACGGTGGGCTGAATGGCCTCCTTCTGTGCCATAATTTTCTATGATTCTATATGAGTAGCTTGATCTTTCTCACTTATTGATGTTCATGCCAGCTATTTACTGCAGCCCGGTGGGTATTTCTGGGACATCAATTGAATGCTCCCTCCTCACCTGTGCTGCAATGTGTTGAAAGTCCAACTTAGGAGCTTAGGGCCTAATTACAAGTTCTCCAGTCCCTGATTAACGGGGCATTGGCAGCGTAGATACGAAATTGTCTAGGAGGTAGAAAACAGAGAGTGGTGGTGAACAGTCTGGAGGGAAGAATACAATGGTGTGCCCCAGAGATCGGTATCAGGATCACTGCTCTTTTTGGTATATATTAATGACCTGGACTTGGGTATAGGGGCATTCCTACATTAAACAGTGACTACACTTCATTGGCTGTAAAGCGCTTTGGGATGTCCTGAGGTCATGAAAGCTTCTGTATGAATGCAAGTTCGTTCTTTCTATAATTTCAAAGTTTGCAGATGACACAAAGTTTGGAAATGTAGTAAACAATGAGGATAGTGGCAGACTTCAGGGGGACATAGTCAGACTGGTGAAATGGGTCGACACATGACAGATGAAATGTAATGCAGAGAAGTGTGTAGTAATGCATTTTGGAAGGAAAAATGAGGAGAGGCAAAATAAATTAAATGATACAATTTTAAAGGGGGTGCAGGAACAGAGAGATCTGAATGTGTATGTACACAAGCCTTTGAAGGTGGCAGGACAAGTTGAGAAGGCTGTTAAAAAAGCATACAGGATCCTTGGCTTTATAAATAGTGGCATAGAGTACAAAAGCAAGGAAGTTATGCTAAACCCTAATAAAACACTGGTTAGGCCTCAGCTGGAGTATTGTGTTCAATTCCAGGAACCACACTTTAGGAAGGATGTCAAAATGTGAGGTTATGCACTTTGGCAGGAAAAATCAGAGAGCAAGTTATTATCTTAATGGCGAGAAACTGGAAAGTACTGCAGTACAAAGGGATCTGGGGGTCCTAGTGCAAGAAAATCAAAAAGTTAGTATGCAGGTGCAGCAGGTGATCAAGGCCAACGGAATGTTGGCTTTTATTGCTGGGGGGATAGAATATAAAAACAGGGAGGTATTGCTGCAGTTATATAAGGTATTGGTGAGACCGCACCTGGAATACCGCATACAGTTTTGGTGTCCATACTTAAGAAAAGACATACTTGCTCTCGAGGCAGTACAAAGAAGGTTCACTCGATTAATCCCGGGGATGAGGGGGCGGACATATGAGGAGAGGTTGAGTAGATTGGGACTCTACTCATTGGAGTTCAGAAGAATGAGAGGCGATCTTATTGAAACATATAAGATTGTGAAGGGGCTTGATCAGGTGGATGCGGTAAGGATGTTCCCAAGGATGGGTGAAACTAGAACTAGGGGGCATAATCTTAGAATAAGGGGCTGCTCTTTCAAAACTGAGATGAGGAGAAACTTCTTCACTCAGAGGGTAGTAGGTCTGTGGAATTTGCTGCCCCAGGAAGCTGTGGAAGCTACATCATTAAATAAATTTAAAACAGAAATAGACAGTTTCCTAGAAGTAAAGGGAATTAGGGGTTACGGGGAGCGGGCAGGAAATTGGACATGAATTTAAATTTGAGGTTAGGATCAGATCAGCCATGATCTTATTGAATGGCGGAGCAGGCTCAAGGGGCCGATTAGCCCACTCCTGCTCCTATTTCTTATGTTCTTATGTTCTTAAAACCTTGGACAGGGTGCACAGGAGATTTACCAGAATGGTACCAGTGATGAAGGACTTCAGTTATGTGGAGACTAGAGAAGCTGGAAGGTTAAAGGGAGATTTAATAGAGGTGTTCAAAATTATGAGGTGTTTTGATAGATTAGATAGAAACTGTTTCCACTGGCAGGAGGGTCAGAAACCAGAGGTCACAGATCTAAGATAATTGACAAAAAATCCAGGGGGGAAATTAGGAGAATTTTTTTTTTCATGCATCGAGTTGTTGTGATCTTTACTGCACTACTTGAAAGGGTGGTGGAAGCAAATTCATTAGTAACTTTCAAAAGGGAATTGGATAAATACTTGTAAAGGAGAAATTTGCAGGGTTATGGGAAAAGAGCAGGGGAGTGGGAGTGATTGGATAGCTCTTCCAAAGAGCCAGCACAGACACTATCGGCCAAATGGCCTCCTTCTGTGCTGTATGATTCTACCAGTTAATCTGCTTAGGTAGTATAGGTTGAGCAATGTGATGACCAGGATACTGGGACAACTTCTTCAAATAGTGCTGATGGGTTGGAATTTGAACCAGCTGAATGTTGCAGTCAAGCGACACAGCATGACAACTTAGTTTCAGTTGAGACAAAAAGTGATTAAGCATGTGCAGACAAGGTTAAAATTTGCAGAACAATCGGGTTACGAAGTAGCAACTGTCACGTGGGTGTATGCAGGGTATATTTGAATAACCTTTGAGCCATGTCCAATCACAAGTCACTGACTCAGATCGGCCAAAAGCCACGATACAGCAAAAATGGACCCTACTATCCAGATAACTGGATAAAAGACAGAACTAAAAGAAGGGGTTTAGCTAACGATGTAAAGTTATAATTAGGTTGTTTTTGAATGTTGCCACGGAGCCGGATTGGCTAAGGAATAAGTAATGTAGTAGCTCCAGTCTTGTACTGTGTATAAGCTTGTGAATTTTGTTGATCGGGGAGAAGGTGCTCGCACAGACCGTGGGGTCAGAGACCCTTCTCCCAGAGCTCTGTTTTAATGAACTGCACCTTTTACTTTACCACAGATTAGATGTGAATTTATTTTCACCTAACAAATTGGCGTAGTCGGCAGGATACTTCGGAGCTGGAAGACCGCCTGCACCAGTGAGCGGGGCGAGTAGTCAGATTTTTGACCGTCCAGAAATTGGATCACTCGGAAGGGCGGTGTGACAGCGACGCAGTATCCAAAGAATCTGATATCCGTGACGGGTAAGAGATGCAGTTTAAATAGTGGTTAAGTTGATTGAAACCTGATGTGTTATTTCGGAATGTATGTGTCTCGAGGACCCATGCTGAGCCGGAATTAAGAAGGTGACTGGGCCCCACGTAAAGGCCAGAGTCAGTTGGGAATCCGAGACAGACTAAAAGTCTCCCTGCTGTGTTGCGTTGCGGGATCTGTTGTATGGCATTACGTGACGTAGTGTATTAACGGCTGCAAGTGAAATAATCACCTCTGACAGCGATAGTTACAAGTCAGGACCGTCATCACTGGTGGTGGACGATAAGTAGACCTCGGAGAACGAGTTATTAGGGGGGACCGGAATGCGGTACACTAATAACATTTAATACATTATGGCGGAAGGCGGAGGCCCAGACTGGGGTCCGCCAGGATCAATGAGTCGGCTCTATGGTGACGACCAAGAGGGCTTGATTGATAAAATGATGAGAGATGGGTGGGATCCACTAGGATAACCAATAACACAACGGGAGTGGAGGGAAAAGCAGAAACAAAAGAAAACTAAGAAAGCAGGAGTAATTTTAATACATCAGTTAATAACGTTAACAAAAAGGGTTAAGACACAAACCAGTAAGATGGAAGAACAGGAAAAAGGAATAGCAGAATTAGAGACTTTAGTAGAAAGGATGGAATTGACAGGATAGGGAAGAGTCAATGACGGGAGGCGGCCCCCGTAAAAGGAGGCTCGGATAACCAAGTCTATGTAGCAGCATTATTAGGGGGCCAACTGTGTGAAATGTTAGTTGACACAGGAGCATCAGTATCCTTGACTGATTTGCCCCTTCCGACAACCAGGGTATATATATATATATATATATATAGTAGGATTAGGGGGTATAAAAATTAAGCTTATAAAAGTGAAGTACAAGTTTTAGAGGTAGCAGGAAAACTCCTCTCTGCCCAATTTTATGTGTGTCCAAATAACGAAGGAACCATATTAGGAATAGACGTGCTAAAAGAATTTAATATATTGGTGGACTCCGCGCAAAATAAAATGGTTTGGTCCAAAGGAAATGGGTCCAAGGTCAGTATAGATAAACCGTGCATCAATTTGGCTAGGGTAGGGAGTGCAGCATCTTTGAGCAGGGATTGGGAACTAGAACGAAAACCATACGGGACCATCCAGAAATTGTTAAAAGGGGGAAGTCCCGGTAATACCCCGGTAGAGTGGGGACTAGAACAGGAGCAGGCATATGGGAGTTTAAAACAAGTTACCCGACATGAGGAAACCATTCCACATTCATTGTGAGAATGAAGGGGGGTTCTACGCCGCCGTGATAACCCAACAACATGGGGACAGGTGACGGCCGGTAGCATATTACTCCACTAAACAGCCATCCGTAGCCGCTGGATTATCACGATGTGTAGTAGCACTGGACTGCGCAGCGTGGGCGGTAAAGGTTAGTGAGCCCACAGTAATGACTGGGGACATTATCCTCCATACCAGACACACGATAGTAGAAATGTTAAATAATAATAAGCTACGGTCAGTATCGAACATGCGGAGGGCACGTTGGGAAACGGTCCTAATACCTAAGGGCGAAGCAGTGGTAATTGTTAGGGATACGGGGGAGAATCCCACTGAAGGGATCCTGGGATCAGGGGAACCCCACGTATGTGCAGAAGTAGATGAGGAAGATCCTCTGGAAGACCCACTGCTTACCCTATATGTGGACAGCTCCAGAAAATATGTTGACGGGTCTCCCCGAACTGGGTGGGCAGTCGTAAATGAAAAATTAGAAACATTATTGTCCAGCAGATCGGACGGGGCATTATCAGCCCAAGTGGCAGAATTAGTAGCACTCACTGAGGCCCTGACCCTGGCAAAAGGAAAAACAGTAAATATTTACACAGATAGTAGATATGCGTTTGGAGTGGTACACGATTATATGATAGCTTGGGGAAGAAGGGGATAGGAGATCTCATCAGGCATCAACAGCGAATAGGGGCCCTCTTGGAAGCTGCAAAAGCACCAAAGCAGGCAGCAGTAGTAAAAATTAAAGCCCATCAGAAGGTAGAAACCTGCCAACAGGAGGGCAATCGGGCCGCGGATTTGGCAGCGCAGCAGGCATTAGAACAGGAACTACAGGTAGCAAGTACACAGGTAGACCAGATAGACATCGGAAGGTTGCACTGGGATACCGCGCCGGGAGAAAAGCAGGAATGGTATCGGGTAGGAGGTAGAGTGGATGATCAGGGGGGTTTGGTGAAAGAACGGGAAGGTAATAGCCCCCGCTTGTATTCGACAAATGCTCTTGGAGATACTTGCGCATGTATAGATATAAAGGGGATGGGGCGGTGGAAACACTGGACCCAACTGAAGGTCTACAAGGACTAAAATGCATATTTGTATATTTAACAGGTGATACCTGCAATCAATCTCAATAACCCTTTGGAAAGTTGTTAATACGTCTTTAAAATGTATTTGACTATAGTATTGTTTTGTGGAATATTGACCGGAGTGACATGCCAGCCGGCATGGGAAAAGCAAGAGTTACATGTTAATACTTTTTTGTATATGAGTTATGTGTATGTAAGGGACAAGGGAGAAAGTGCATGTTGTGTATGTAGCCATATCCCAATCCACTCCAACGGGGGAATCCCCCTTAGACCAATACCATTGAACGTAATTCAAATGGCTGAATGGTTAGTCAGTAGAAACAATACGAGCAGTAGTACTAATGGTAATGACACCCAGAGCAGAAAACGGGAGGAACAAAGAGTACAGTTCAGGAGTGCAGGATATCCCTTAAACATGTTTGAAGGATGGTACAAACCCGTGTATAACATAAGCGAAAAGCCACCGTACCTTATCCTCACAAACACAACTGGGGTAGGAAGACCCGTTGGGGCGATATGTTGGATAAGGAATGTAAGCAGAGGGGAAGAGAGGAATCTGGAAGCAGGAAACAGTAGATGTAAACATAATTGGACAATACTCAAACAAGGTTCACCCTTAGAAGTTTGGTGGTTTAACACAACTGGTTTAACAAACCTCACTAGTGGGGGGAAATGGAACGGAATCACAGGGAGTAACGGCGAGTCCGGCTTTTCCCCATTCGCCACAAATATTTTATTTGTGGACATAAGGCATACCCCTGGCTTCCACGAAATTGGACTGGGTCCTGCTATTTGGGATATGTGGTGCCATACATCCATCACTTGCCCTCCCTAGCAGATCACCATTATCGATCCAAAAGGGCAATTACAGGAACAGAGTGGTTCTTTGCTATTTTATTCCCCGGGTATGGGACGGCTAGGGCAATAAAGGAAATTCGACTCATAGCATCGGTATTAGAGAAAGTAGCTAATGACACAGTTGAAACCCTGTCTGAAATAAGTGCAGAAATGGTGGCTATGAGAACAATTGCTCTCCAGAATAGGATAGCCCTTGAGTATCTCCTAGCTAAAGAAGGTGGCACGTGCGCAATGATAGGCGCTGAGTGCTGCACCTACATACCGGATAGCTCAGAGAATATAACCAATTTAGCCGAACATATACAAAAGGAGGTAAAGAAATTACACCAAACCTCAGGGGTAGGTTGGTTGGACTGGCTCTTTGGAGGATCATGGGGATCGTATTTGATGCCTGGATTTATAATTGTTGTTGTAGTGATGACAATATGTTGTGTTATGATAACAATTTTGAAAATATGTTGTAAATTGGCACTCGCTGGCATTCCAGTAGCATCTGGAGTAGCGATAAAACCCTTGCTATCAACGACAGACGAACTACAAGCAATGGGAGAAGACGACGAGGACGACGAGTCTCACATGTAAAGAGTCACATGATGATCAACGAAGGACGAGCTCAGGACAATTAAGCCCAACCCTCAACACAGGGTGACTACCCGGTGGGGGGCCAGAAACGGCATTGGAAGTTGATCCCGGAGCAAAATCTAAATTTGTACCGGGACCAATAGGAGGAACTGATGGGTTGGAATTTGAACCAGCTGAATATTGCAGTCAAGCCACACAGCATGACAACCTAATTTCAGTTGAGATAAAAAGTGATTAAGCATGTGGAGACAAGGTTAAAATTTGCAGAACAATCGGGTTACAAAGTAGCAACTGTCACGTGGGTGTATGCAGGGTATATTTGATTAACCTTTGAGCCATGTCCAATCATGAGTCACTGACTCAGATCGGCCAAAAGCCACGATATAGCAAAAATGGACCCTACTGTCCAGATAACTGGATAAAAGACAGAACTAAAAGAAGGGGTTTAGCTAACGATGTAAAGTTATAATTAGGTTGTTTTTGAATGTTGCCACGGAGCCGGATTGGCTAAGGAATAAGTAATGTAGTAACTGCTATCGGTGTGCTCCAGTCTTGTACTGTATATAAGCTTGTGAATTTTGTTGATCGGGGAGAAGGTGCTCGCACAGAGACCCTTCTTCCAGAGCTCTGTTTTAATAAACTGCTCCTTTTACTTTATCACAGATTAGATGTGAATTTATTTTCACCCAACAGTGCCATGGGATCTTTTACATCCACCTAAACAGGCCTTTGGTTTAACATTGCATTCGAAAGACGGCACCTTTGACTATAGCGTTCCCTCAGTACTGCACTGAAGTGCCAACATAGATTATGTCCTCAAGTCCTAGGGGGGGCTAGAACCCACGACAAGGACTTAAATGCAAGAGTGTCACCAGAGTTGAGCAGATGGTGTGCTAATAATTTGCATTGTTCTAACTGCATTGTTATATTAATAATTTTGGAAAGTAAATCGCATGAGACATGTATGCTGAAATTTTTATGGATTAAAATGTTATTCTTATCTAAAGTAAAACCAGAGAAGATTCTGCAACTGGTTGCACTCTGCTGTCAGGAAGCTCTTATTAATTCATTTATTACAACTCCTTTAAAACAATCCAACCTTTAAATAACAGAAAGGAAGCAAAAACATTTTAGTCACCTCTGCTGCACATTTTGCCTGGCAAAATGTTGGATTCGTAAGGCAGCCGACTACTTCAAGCTGTAAACACGGAGCCATGCTGACAGGCAAAATTGTAAACAGACATGCAGTTTCCATGGAGAAGGTCAAAGTTCTGTACAGAGAACCCTCCCAGCCATAGGAATAAGGCAAGTTAGTCAAACTGAATACAGGAGAGCTAATGTTTCAGGAAGACAAAGCTTTTGTTGCAGGGACGAGTCAACACACAAACATTCAACAATTTAAGACTAGAATATAGACCATTAAAAAGAAACAAGTCAAGGCACAGGGCTTCTGGGCATTCATGAATAATACAACATGATGTCATTTGATGATCATATTCTGGGTTTTTCCTCCTTCTCTATATAAAGAGGACAGGAAGGATCTTACAAATTTTGCAACTCTACTAAAAATGTATGCTGAAAGAAAATCTAAAGACAAAAAGTTTCTTTTAAAACAGAAATGAAAAAATAAACCTTTGTGGCAGCCTCAATTTAATAAATTATTTATCAATATTCATCCATTACAATTTAAAAGAATTTATTATTTATATCTAATGTATATATATATAGTATTTTTTTTTAATAAGCCCAGGCAAGTCAGCTCAACAACAATCATCGTATTCACAAAGCGAAATAAACAGAGGATATCTGAGGTGATAGGAGGGGAGCCACAAATGGCTGGTTTGGTGAGGAGAAAATTGGGTAGTTTCCACTCCAGGTGGTGCCTGCTGAAAACACATATGCGCGAATGTTGGAGAGAGACCTATAATTCCCTCCACAGCCAAATAGCCTGCCAGAATTGTCACCAAGGTTCACAAATGAATAATGAAACTTAGAATTGTAGAATTTTCCAGCGGAGGAGCCTGTTCAACCCATGGAGCCTGTATCATCTCTCAGCTATCTTCCTCATCACATTTCTCTGCCCTTTCCCCATGTCCTTCTCATTTTGTCTAATATTTATTCACTTCCCTTTTAAAGTCTAATATAGATTCTGCTTCCACTACTGTTTCTGATTGGGCATTCCAAGTCCAAACAGCACCGACTAAAATCATTTCTTCTACCTCATTTCAGCGAGGTCCCAGAAGACAACTGGCCTGATGGAATTCACAAGATCACAAGATACTTATGGATGAGGAAGGCCATTTGGTTCATCTTAATTCATCCATCCAGAAAGATCCTACGTCTCCCTGTTGCTGCATCTAATCGCTTCTTAAATAATTCTAGGGATTTAACTTCCAATACTCCAATGAATCCATGTCCACCATCCTACTCTCTCGGTTCAATTTGAAGTATTTTTCTGGATTTACCTTTTCTAAACCATTTATTATCATAAACCTGTATACGGTGACCTCTCAGACACCACCTTTCCAGGCTGAAAACCTCAAGTTTCTTCAGTCTTTCCTCATAATTCAGACTTCTGATACTAGGGAATCAGTCTTGTGGCTATTCCTTGCATTGACTCCAGCATTAGAAAGTCTTGTTTCTCAGCTACTAGAACTGGATACTGCTCAAGATACGGAGCCAGAGCACTGTACACTAAATGTCCTCTACTGAAGTTTTGCCAACAGACATCAATAATAGAATCCAAGTCAGAAGAAGTCGTAATTTACTGTACAACATCCCCCTCCAATACGTTTGCTTTAATTCTCCCCTCAGTTCAATTAGACTTTTTGAAATTGTACATCCGACTCCTAGGCTCAATTTTCAAACGGAGCTGGGGTCAATTTGAGGTCAGAAAACCCATTAGTATGGGTTCCCCAGATGTCCTTACGATTTTGACGTGAGGACGTCTTTTTTTTTGTCTGTTTCCCGTCTGATTGACAGGCTGGTCTCAGTCGGACGGGGGACCAGCCAGGGAGAGGACGTTGGGGGTCCGTGATCATTGAGGGGGAGGGTCGGGGGTTCGGTGGTTGGTGCAGGTAGGCTTGTAGGGCCTGGGGGAAGCATTCCTGTGCCTTTCTAGGCACTTAGCTGCAATCTCGGGCCTTCTCGCCTCCTTTTTTTTATTCATTCATGGGATGTGTGCCCATCCCTAATTGCCCTTGAGAAGGTGGTGATGAGCCGCTTTCCTGAACCTCTGCAGTCCGTGTGGTGAAGGTTCTCCCACAGTGCTGTTAGGTAGGGAGTTCCAGGATTTTGACCCAGCGACGATGAAGGAATGGCGATATATTTCCAAGTCAGGATGGTGTGTGACTTGGAGGGGAACGTGCAGGTTTTGTTTCCATGTGGCCTGCTGCCCTTGTCCATCTAGGTGGTAGAGGTCGCAGGTTTGGGAGGTGCTGTCGAAGAAGCCTTGGCAAGTTGCTGCAGTGCATCCTGTGGATGGTACACACTGCAGCTACCATGCTCCAATGGTGAAGGGAGTGAATGTTTAGGGTGGTGGATGGCGTGCCAATCAAGCGGGCTGCTTTGTCCTGGATGGTGTCAAGCTTCTTGAGTGTTGTTGGAGCTGCACTCATCCAGGCAAGTGGAGAGTATTCCATCACACTCCTGACTTGTGCCTTGTAGATAGTGGAAAGGCTTTGGGGAGTCAGAACGTGAGTCACTCGCCGCAGAATACCCAGCCTCGGACCTGCTCTTGTAACCACAGTATTTATGTTGCTGGTCCAGTTAAGTTTCTGGTCAATGGTGACCCCCAGGATGTTGATGGTGGGGGATTCGGCGATGGTAATGCCGTTGAATGTCAAGGGGAAGTGGTCAAACTCTCTCTTGTTGGAGATGGTCATTGCCTGGCACCAGTCTGTCGCGAATGTTACTTGCCACTTATCAGCCCAAGCCTGGATGTTGCCCAGGTCTTGCTGCATGTGGGCAAGGGCTGCTTCATTATCTGAGGGGTTGCAAATGGAACTGAACACTGTTCATGAGGCGTAAAACAGAAGGCCCAGGAACCCTGGCCCCCCAGGCTTGAAATGGGCATTAGTTAAAAATGGAGGCCTGAAACCTCCTTGAAACGTTTTAAGGCCCGACCCGCCTCCCGCTCACCCCTTGTCCCGTCCCCCGTGAAAACTGGAAATGGACGGGTTGGAGGTAGGTCTGAAATGGTGGCAATTTTCAATGCCTCCCCCCGCCCCCAACCCACCAGTTTTTTACTTTTAAAATCGAGCCCATAGTCTTTGTTCTATCTGAATCCTACATCATGTTAAATTTGACCATTCCTTGGTCGCTGTGTTATGACTGTGGTGCTATGACTTCCATTGCTTGTATGCTGTTTGGGTCATTTATGAGAATCAGATCAAGATGAGCACAGGCTTTCGTGGCTATTTTACATACTGACTCATGAAGAAGAAGAATACTTGCATTTATATAGCGCCTTTCATGACCTCAGGACATCCCAAAGCGTTTTACAATCAATGAAGTACTTTTTGAAGTGTTGTCACTGTTGCATTTGTGCACAGCAAGCTCCCACAAACAGCAATGTGATATTGATCAGATAATCTGTTTCAGTGGTGCTAGTTGAGGGATAAATGTTGGCCAGGACACTAGGAATAACTCCTCTGCTCTTCTTCGAAATAATGCCATGGGATCTTTTACGTTCACCTGAGAGGGCAGACAGGACCTCAGTTTAACGTCTCATCCGAAAGAGGGCACCTCTGACAGTGCAGCACTCCTTCAGTACTGTATTGGAATATCAGCCTGGATTTTGTGTTCAAGTCTCTGGAGTGCGACTTGAACCCACAAACTTCTGACTCAGAGGAGAATGTGCTACCAAGTGAGCTAAGGTTGATACCATAAAGCAGTTATATACATTACATTTACCAATTCTGACTCCATGCCATTTGGGTTTTCCTAATTTATATTTGTTTGATTGAAGTTTCTCAACCTGTTTTGCATATCCTTCTTACATCTTTATTGAGCAAACTGTCCTCTTTCTTGTGTTGTCCTGGTGGTCTGTAGCATACCCTAGTGATAGCTTGGATTTTTTTCACATTTGAAATGTCTAACCAGAGTAGTTCATTATGTAGCTATAACTCCCTCCCACAGGATCAACTCCGGTAACCTCCCAGTTGTTTCTAACATACACGACTACATCCTCTCCTTTTTCCGTCCACTTTGTACTCCTAACTGTTATATTAATTACCACCCTCTGGGTTTAGCCAGGTTTCTGATAGTCCCACCACATCATAGTTTCCTACTGCCACAACAGCTTCCAGTTCCAGCATCTTATTTATATAAAAGCTTCTAGCATTCATGTATTAGCATTGTAAATTTACCTCCTTTCATGTCGCTCAGTGGATACTTTTTCCTGGTATCCAGTTAATACTCACTGCTCTTCACCTGAGGACTGAACCTCCATGTTGTTCCCAAAGCTTGGCAGAATGGGGATCTCTCTTTTCACTAAGTATTTCACTGTTTTTCACTCACCCTTGCTGTTATCCTGGCCCAATATGGATAGCTCACGATGGAGATTGTTAACCATCTCTACACTTAGTGATTGAACTGCACTCTAGTAAAGAGTCTACACCAATTGTACGGAAGGGTAGGACAAAATATATATATATCCATTAAGAAATATTGTTCGCAATGACCAAGAAAACTTGTACTTTAAATTTTAACTTTGCTTATAAGATCTTTATTCTCAATAAATGAAGAAACTTTACCTCAACTATTATATTCAATATATATATTTATATCTCCACACATAAATTGTCATAAAATAATGCCTTTTCACCTCTCAGGCTTAGCTTCAAATTTACTCTGCACTGATGGGGCGAAAAACCATTTATTTTTAAATCCCTTGCAGTCATGGTCCTGCAATTTCAAAAAAAATCTGCACCAGTTATGAGGAAAGACTGAAGAAACTTGGGCATTTCAGCTTGGGCAGAAAGCATCTGAGAGATGTTCTTTAAAGTATATGATAGTTAAAGGAATGGAAAAGATAAAACCAGAAGATTATTTTAAGTTAAATAGTGAGAGGACAAAAGGACACAGATTCAAGCCAGTAAAACATAAACTTAGGACCGATGACAGGAAATTCACCTTTACAGAGAGTGATCAACATATGGAATAGACGTCCAGAAAATGCACTGGAGGCAAAAAATCCTGGAATCTTTTAAGAAATAACTGGCTCCTGAAATGTGAGATTTTTGGATCGTTCTGAGTGGATGAATTAAAAAATAGGCCAAATGGCCTTCCTCGTTCGTAATCATTTTGTCATCACAGCAAAAGGCATGGAATTGAGGGGGAAGTGATGGAAAGGCAAAGTTGGGTATGTCAGTATACAATGGAAGCCAATGCTTATGGATAATATTGCTGTCAAGCTGCATATAGAGGAAGAATAGGAGGGAGTCGAGGATGGAACCTTGGGGCATACTGAAAGTTACCTAAGAAGCAAGAGAGAAGTCTTTGCAGGATGTGTGTTTGCCGAGACAGGTAGTAATGGAACAATGTGAGGGTGGTACTACAGATGAGAGGCTGAGGACTAAGGCACACTGATGGGACAGTCTGAGGGAAGTTCTAAATTTAGATCCAACCCAATGCTTTATTAGATCAAACAGCATGATAATGCTGCTCTGTGAAAGGGATAAGTGTCCCATTCCATAGCAGTGCTGTCCTTTACCTTGATGAGCACAAACATAAAACTCACATAGGATACATTAGTTAAAAGAATCGATTATAAAAATTAAGTTTATGCACAAAAACAAAATATCTCAACCAGCATCCAAGCCCTACTTGAACTGTATTGTTTTGCTGCAGTAAAATTGTAGTGATTTTCACCACTGTATAACACTCAAAAGTGTTTATTCATACAATTATGTTAAAGATTTTCTGGCAGATGCTTACAGTTGTTAAATTTGCCAACTTCTCAGTGAACTTATCACAACTCAAGACAGCATTAAAAAGAATTATTCTGTGGGGCAGCACACTGCAGCATGGTAGAGATTGGACATAAAACTGATCCCGGAGTTTCTCCTTCTAAGGGGCTGAGATCTGAAGGAAACTTAGAGGACGACAAAGGTTCTTATTCAAGTCACATATCCACCTACTCAACCCCTCAGTCAGAGGTAATATCCGATCCAAAGAGAATTTGGGTAATTAAGAAAAAAATGTTTTTCATAACCCAAAAGAATATAATTATTAAAACACCCAAAATACATATATTTAACTGTTATTATCTAACACACATTACTCAGCATAATAAAGATTTTACTAACATTTTAAATGAATATATGGGTTTAATTATATAGAATCCATATTTTTTTAGGGGACAAATACCACCCAAGCAATCGCTGTTAGTCATGCAATTTTGATCTAGATTTGATTGTACAATATACACAATTTTATAATATTGACAAAGGTGAATAATTTAAAACATTTATACAAATATTAACAAAAATGAATAAAGTTAGCTTAAACAGCTATTGTTTTGGCTCACCTTTGTTCTTCTGTCCTCCTCAGGCCCAGCTCCATCTGGAACGGTGTATGGATGACTTGTTTCCTGGTCTCAGTCGGTGCTGGTCTGTAAATGGCTGGGACAATATGCTCAGGGGCATAACAGGTGGAGGGGAAAAGGGAGGAGAGAAAAGAAGGGAGCTCACCGTTCAAATAGCCCTCCTTATTTTGTGAGGAAGTACATGACAGCGGACAAAAGAACGGAATCTCACCATCTGGGAATATGGCAGGTGCAAATTTACATCCTGCCACACCAGATGCAGCAGCTTAGAATGACAGCATTGAGGCAATGGAAGTGTACTCTCTTAAAAGCTCTCATCCATTTTTTAAAATAAAAGCTATAACTATTTGCCTTATGTTGTTTACACAAAACCGTTGATTTGTAGACTGGTCTGCCATCAATAGAAGCAAAGGCTTTAGGAACTTCAAAAAAAAATCTTGAATGTCATTTAAAATTGTCTTTTGCTCTTTTATTATTGCTGAAACATTTGTGCAAAGTGATGAAGTCCTGGTCAGTAACTGTACATACTGGGAGCAGAAATTATGATTCTTCTGATAGCTACATCTGTCAAAACAAGGTGTGCAATTAACAACACTATATAATTCTTACATACATAAAATATTCTGCAACCTTTGTGTTAATATAAAATATATATTTTACATTCTTGGGATGTGGCAATCAGAACTATTAACCGCCCACATGTTAGTACTAACAAACTGATGCCTCACGCATTCTTAGGCTAAAAAGCATAATTGTTTACAATGAATAAAGAAAAATGTGAATTTATTTGTAAAATCTGATCTCTTTTTTAAAAAAAAATAATAAAAGCACACATTTATGTAACTTTAATTACCTCAACTACTACATTATAAACCGAAGTTTAAAAATAGAGGGGATAGGTGGGGGTAAGAAAGATGTAATTTGTGAAGTACTGTTACACAAAATATATCTTGACGTTATAGAGCAATAGATTTTCTACTATGCTATTCCTGTGCTGGGGATGGAGTTTTATTTTTTTTAAATGTTCAGCTTCTAAAACAGAATTTAGGCACATAATTATATAACAAGCACTTAAACTATAAGCATAAATGAAAATTCTAATATTTAAGAAACTGCAGTACCATATTTGACATTTTTAATTCAAAAAATAAATAAAAATACTACAAAGGAGAGCAGCAATTAGGATGCGGACAGCAAAGAATGAATTTTGTTGTAAAGGTTTCAAGTATCACTGGTTAAGAAAAGGCACATCAGAATACTCAGATACATTTAAATTGAGCCTCTTTAGAACTATTTTGGTGTTTGAGCATCTTTTGTGTTGATCTGACAATGATTTATTGAAAGAGTGTTTTTCATCAAAAGGACTTGCTAAAAATCATTAAATGTGGGTCCTAATGATGTTCAACCACAGTTCAAGTGTACGCAAATCATTTTTCTCCTCCCCCCCCAATTTTTTTTGGGTGGGGGGAGGTAGAGGGGAAAGAAAATCTGGCATAAATCATTGCAGGACTCAACAAAATCTCTGCAGAGAATGGGATAGATTCAAATATGTAAAAGCAAAGGAGGAGAAAATAATCTGGAATAAATAAACCTTCATATGCATTCTTAAAATAGACAAATAATGATGCTACTTTAAACATAATCTCTGGGGACTGTAAGCACCTGAGCAATCTCGGATTAGGGGATGTGTGTCCTTTTTTACACAGTCATTACAAGGTATTCCATTTTCAGTAAACAGTTCCAACTAGTTATTGATTTGCCTAGTTCTGTGTGACTAAATTGGTGGTGTAGAGGTAAGAAACACTGTCCGCTTGCAATTGAAATGTCTGATCTGTGATCTGCTCTCCCGGCATTTGCTGCGAGGCTCGGTTCACAGAGATTGTTTGAGGTGGTGGTTCAGGAACATGTGCGGATCGGCTCCGTTGAAGGTGCCGCGCTACTTCTTGGTTCAAATGAACTGGCTGAATGCCCTCCTGCCCAAGACTAATAGGCTGCGATCTCCCCTGCGCTATCTGTAGTTGCTGAGCTTGATCCTGGAGGTGCGCCATTGCTTCCTTTGTCAATGTGATCACATGCATCTGTTCTGGCTGTCCTGTCCCTTCCTGGTTTTCCACCATGCCAATAGCCTGGATGTGGTCTGTTTGCCCAGGCTGAGCTACCAGAGTCAAATTCCGCACATGCTCTCCTTGTT
The DNA here is from genome assembly GCF_035084215.1 of Heptranchias perlo. Classification (NCBI taxonomy): domain Eukaryota; kingdom Metazoa; phylum Chordata; class Chondrichthyes; order Hexanchiformes; family Hexanchidae; genus Heptranchias; species Heptranchias perlo. Next base: position 111,930,027 of record NC_090329.1, read on the forward strand.
GAGTCAACACAGCCAAATTTGAGGCCTGGTCCTCAGGGAGACTCTGCGACCCCTCTGCTGAAATAATGCTGATGCTCTGCCCGTGGTTGGGCATGAAATTAATGTTATGCACATCATTGGTCACCACCAACTGTATCTGTTGTTCACCTGCAGTAGGAAGCTGGTACTGCTGCAGCTGCAAGATGGTCTTCACCTCCTCCGTACCCCCATCACCTGGAACATTCATTATCCCTTGGGCCTTCCTCTCCTTGCTGTGAATCTTCATATGGGACCTAAGGTTGTCAGCCCGAGTGAATCTCTGATTGCAAGTTGGACACACAAAGGGCTTGTTTCCAGTGTGCATGGCGTCATGACGTCTTTTTGCGCTAGGATCAGCAAAGGATTTTCCACAGATACCGCAGGAAAAGGGTTTTTCTCCCCTAGAATATAATATTGTACGTTAATTTCCACCATTAAAAATTTGAAAAGTAACATTATTTCTCAATCAAAAGGTACGCCAGTGCATCTAAACACAAGTTTCCGATACAGAAAACATGAAAAAAAATCAGTATTGCACAATATGTAATTTTTATTCCAAGTGAGAAACAAATCACCTGGCAATGTATTTTTCAGTCAATTTAGCTTACTCAACTGGCATTACTTCAAATATGGTTACTGCAGTCGCTGCAGCCTCAATTAGTCCAGGAGCTAAAAGTGATCGTATCTGAATCGACATTGCTAACGGTAACCAAAATATCTACATAGATATTTATCTGTAAGTGACACTTGAAGAAATGTGAACTGCTGAAATTTGCAACTATATGAAGGAGCGAGATTAGAAAACATTTCTACACACAAAGGGTTGCAGAAGTTTGGAACTCTCTTCCGCAAACGGCAATTGATACTAGCTCAATTGCTAAATTTAAATCTGAGATAGATAGCTTTTTGGCAACCAAAGGCAGGTATATGGAGTTAGATCACAGATCAGCCATGATCTTATCAAATGACGGAGCAGGCACGAGGGGCTGAATGGCCTACTCCTGTTCCTATGTTCCTAAGTGCTGGGAAGTTCTCCTGGTATCTTGTCCAATTTTTGTCTGTCCAGGTAGGGAGTGGAGACAAAGGGTACGTACTCTGATTGGCGGGATTTGACAAGTGGTGTTCCTCAGGGATCTGTTCTGCGGCCTCATCTCTTTTTAAAAATTATTTATTAATAACTTAGATGAATGAATAGAGAGTTATATAACCAAGAATGCAGATGTCACTAAGTTAGGAAGAACAGCAAGTGGTGCAGATGGGAGCAGGAAGTTGCAAAGGGACATCGATAGTTGCAAAGGGACATCAATAGATTAAGTGAATGGGCAAAACTGTAGCAAAGGGAGTTCAATGTGGGCAAGTGTGAGGTAAGAACATAAGAAATAGGAGTAGGAGTAGGCCATACGGCCCCTCGAGCCTGCTCTGCCATTCAGTAAGATCATGGCTAATCTTTGACCTCAACTCCACTTATCCGATCCCCATATCACTTGATTCCCCTAGAGTCCAAAAATCTATCTATCTCAGCCTTGAGATCATCCAAGAAAGACAAATCGGAGTATTTTCTAAATATTGAGAAACTAGGAACTGTATAGGAGCAAAGAGGTTTGGGAGTCCAAGTACACAAATCATTAAAAGCCATGCACAGGTAGAAAAAGCAATCAAAATGGCATTGGACTGTTGGCCTTTATGGCAAGAGGGTTGAAATACAAAGGGGAGGAAGTTATGCTTCAGTTGTATAGAGCCTTGGTCAGACCCCATCTGGAGTACTGTGTTGGGCACCGCACCTCCATGGAAGGAGTGCAGTGAAGATTCACCTAAATTATACCGGGGCATAGAGGGTTAAATTAGGACAGGTGCGTAAACGTGGCTTGTATTCCCATGAATACAGAAGGTGTTTAAAATGTTAAAAGAATTTGATACGGTAGATACGGAGAAACTATTTCCTCAGTTGGGGAATCAAGAACAGGGAGACATAATCTTAAAGTTATGTATAATCATAATCAGGAGCAAAATCAGGAAGAACTTTTTCACATAAAAAGTAGTAGAAATCAGGAACTCTCTCTCCCAAAAGGCTGTGGATGTTAGAACAATTGGAGCTTTCAAGACCGAGATAGATTTTTGTTAGGGAAGGGTATCAAGAATTATAGAGCGAGGTGAGTTAATGGAGTTGATGTGCAGAACAGCCATGATCGAAATGAACGGTGGAGCAGGCTTGAGAGGTTGAATGGCTTACTCCTGTACCTTATCCCTCAACCAACATCATCAAAAACAAGTTAGGTGGTAAATGACCAAATGGATCTTGCTATGTGCCAATTGGCTGCCGCGTTTCCCTTCATTACAACAGTGACCACACTTCAAAAGGACTTCATGGCTGTAAAGCACTTTAGGATGTTCCGAGATCGTGAAAGGTACTATATAAATGCAAGTTCTTTCTTTTATATATAAAATTCCTCTTTCTTCACCAGATAGAGCTATAATCATATCTCCAGTTGTGATTAAATATAGTCAATGGGTTAGTTCATCAAAATTATGTTATTTTATATTCAAATCAATACAAGCATTGTTGACACTATAAGACACAACATTATATACCTGTGGATTCTTATGTGGGTCTGCAGGGTATTCTTTGCAGTAAAACATTTACCACAAATCTCACACGTAAATGGCTTCTCACCTGTAAAACCAAAGGTAAGTGATCATTTTTGCCATAGTCGGTTACCTTGACTATAATTTTTCTGATGGAGGCTGCACCTGAATATTAATCTTTGCTGTGCATTTCCAGCATGTTTCAGAGTTCCAGTTCTTGTCTTTTGGTCTCTCAAAATCATTTTTTGTGCTCATCAGAACAAGAGTGCCAGTAGCAGGGAGTGCGATTTTTCCACTAGTGTTAGCATCAAGCACTTGTAGTTTAGGTACAGTGTGGGATAAATGTTGAGTAAAGCTTCTTCTACCTAGTCATAATAAGGGGGCAAGAATTCTTCTATGACTACTTGTTTATCTTGCTGATATCTTTGGTGGTTTTGTTATTCCTTGCTTACCAAAATCCTAAATGCCTGATTTTGCTCACATTCTCTTCCTTCTCCTTCAAAATTGCTATTGTAACCCCCACCCTCAAAAAATCACCCCAACCACTCTTTCCCTTCCAACTATCAACCCATATCTAATCTCATTTTCTTTTCCAGGTTCTTGAACACATTCTCCCAAAAATATCTATCAATCTAGTTTACACCTTCCTCAGAGGACGAAAATTTCCCTAGTCAAAGTCACTAATGACATCTCCTGTGACTTCAACCATGGTGTGTCATTCCCCTTGTTATCCTTGACCTCTGTGCCAATGCTCGACACTTGAGCAATCCATCCTCCTCCGTTATATCTACCTTTTGTGATCCATCTCCAGGGAACCACTCTTGTTTTGTTCCACCTATTTGTCCCAACAAAGCCAGCACATCTCTAGCAATGGTGTGTGCTCCCATCTCTGCATGGGCACCTCCTGAGTACCCCAAGATTCCACCTTGGACCCCTCCTTTTCATTATTTACCTGCCACCTAGGAGAAATTATCCACAGGTATGGGCTCACTTTCCAGATATACGCTGACAACAACCAGGTCTATCTCTCTGCCATCAACCTCAATTCTACAACCACCTGTGTTGCCAGATTGCCTATCCGACAACAAGTCACAGATCAACCAGAACATTCTCCAATTGAGCAGTGGTGAAACAAAAGCCATCTTTCTTTAGCTCCAGGCGAAAACTCCATACCATTGCCCCCAATTCTGTCCCCAAACGAGGCTGCTTTTTCAGGTTGAACCAGATGGTGTGTAACCCTGTTCTATTTTTTTTGAGCTGAGCTTCGAACCCCATATCCTATTCATCACCAGGGCCGTTTACATTCACTGTCACAACATTGCCCACCCCAGCCCCTACGTTAGACCAGCCACCACTTAAACCCTTACCCACATGTTCATTTCCTCAATGTCCTCTTAGGCTTCACCCTACACAAACTCCAATTCATCTATAAAAATTGCTGCCCGAATCTTGTCTTACACTAAATTCCACTTCTGTCCTTGTCAGCCTCCAATGTCTCTCAGTCCACAGAGCTCACTAAATTCAAAATTAGAATAATTATTTACAAATCCATCCAATGCCTCGCCTTACCTTATCTCTGCTTCCTCCCCAAAATAAAGAGCAACTATGGAATTTAATCTTTCTCTGACCAGCTAATGTTGTGTAGATTTGTAACAGAAACTAGAAGCTTGGCAATGAAACAATGAGAACATGAGATGCAATTCCTGTCTTAAATTTACTTTCAACTTTTGGGCTGAATAATATTTTCAAAGAAAGCTTGTGCACCCTCTGCAATTTGGAAAGATCTTGAAGAAAATTACTCAGTTTATATTCTGTACTTGAATTCTGAATATGGTGAACATACCATTAAAGGGAAACATTGCTTTATTACTGCCCATTAATGCATTTCACAAGGTTGTAGCAAACAGCAAGAATGGATTTGGGTCTAAATTTGGAACTCACTCCCATAGGATCTGTTTAAACTAAAGGGCAATAATCATAGGATCACCATCAAAGCTCAGTTCTGGTTCTTAAAGAGAATATCATCTGAATTCATCGTTCTGCAGGTTTTCTTGAGGTATGTGTGTCCTTTCTCATGTCCTTCGGTAATGCCCCTGGCTCAATGATAATCACACTGCATGATATTCTGTGGTCAATTAAGCTAATTTTGGGCCTCAAGAATGCAATGGATTCTTGTTACTGCCACTCCGCTCTCCACCGGACACCTGTGATGTAGACTATTAAACATTTTTTTTATTTGCATACCAGCTCCTCAGTGAAGGATGGAGTTACCTTCAAGGTAGTCGATACCCTGCATTCTGAAGAATACCTCAGTCATGTATTCATTTTGGATCATAGAATCATAGAAAGGTTACAGCACAGAAGGAGGCCATTTGGCCCATCGAGTCTGTGCAGGCTCTCTGCAAGAGCAATCCAGCTAGTCCCACTCCCCCATCCTATCCCTGTAGCCCTGCAAATTTTTTCCTTTCAAGTTCTTATCCAGTTCCGTTTTGAAGGCCATGATTGAATCTGCCTCCACCACCCCCTCGGGCAGTGCATTCCAGATCCTAACCACTCACTGCGTAAAAAAGTTTTTCCTCATGTCACCTTTGCTTCTTTTGCCAATCACTTTAAATCTATATCCTCTGGTTCTTGACCCTTCCGCCAAAGGGAACAGTTTCTCTCAATCTATTCTGTCTAGACCCTTCACGATTTTAAATACCTCTATCAAATCTCCTCTCAACCCTCTCTGTTCCAAGGAGAACAAAACCAGCTTCTCCAGTCTATCCACGTATCGAAAGCCCCTCATCTCTGGAATCATTCTAGTAAATCTTTTCTGCACCCTCTCTAAGGCCCTCACATCTTTCCTAAGGTGCGGTGCCCATAACTGGACACAATACTCCAGCTGTGGTCGAACCAGTGTTTTATTAAGGTTCATCATGACATAAGAACATAGGAACAGGAGTAGGCCATTCTGCCCCTCGTGCCTGCTCCGCCATTTGATAAGATCATGGCTGATCTGTGATCTCACTCCATATACCTGCCTTTGGCCCATATCCCTTAATACCTTTGGTTGCCAAAAAGCTATCTACCTCAGATTTAAATTTAGCAATTGAGCTAGAATCAATTGCCGTTTGTGGAAGAGAGTTCCAAACTTCTACAACCCTTTGTGTGTAGAAATGTTTTCTAATCTCAGAATTCAAGTACAGAATATAAACTGAGTAATTTTCTTCAAGATCTTTCCAAATTGCAGAGGGTGCACAAGCTTTCTTTGAAAATATTATTCAGCCCAAAAGTTGAAAGTTTTCAAATCTCGCTCCTGAAAGGTCTGGCTCTAATTTTTAGACTGTGCCCCCTACTCCTAGAATTCCCAACCAGCAGAAATAGTTTTTTTCTATCCACCCTCTGTTCCCCTTAATATCTTATAAACTTCGATCAGATCACCCCTTAATCTTCGAAACTCTAGAGAATACAACCCCAATTTGTGTAATCTCTCCTCGTAACTTAACCCTTGAAGTCCAGGTATCATTCTAGTAAACCTACGCTGCACTCCCTGCAAGGCCAATATGTCCTTCCGAAGGTGTGGTGCCCAGAACTGCTCACAGTACTCCAGGTGTGGTCCAGGGTTTTGTATAGCTGCAGCATAACTTCTGCCCCCTTGTACTCTAGTCCTCTAGATATAAAGGCCAGCATTCCATTAGCCTTCTTGATTATTTTCTGCACCTGTTCATTACACTTCAATGATCCATGTACCTGAACCCTAAGTCCCTTTGGACATCCACTGTTTTTAACTTTTTACCATTTAGAAAGTACCCTGTTCTATCCTTTTTTGATCCAAAAGTGGATGACCTCACATTTGTCTACATTGAATTCCATTTGCCACAGTTTTGCCCATTCACCTAATCTATCAATATCGCTTTGTAATTTTATGTTTTAATCTACACTGCTTACAATGCCACCAATCTTTGTGTCATCGGCAAACTTAGATATGAGACTTTCTATGCTTTCATCTAAGTCGTTAATAAATATTGTGAATAATTGAGGCCCCAAGACAGATCCCTGCGGGACTCTACTAGTCACATCCTGCCAATGTGAGTACCTACCCATTATCCCTATTCTCTGTCGCCTTTCGCTCAGCCAACTTCCTAACCAAGTCCGTACTTTTCCCTCGATTCCATGGGCTTCTATCTTAGCAAACAGTCTCTTATGTGGGACTTCATCAAATGCCTTCTGGAAGTCCATATAAATAACATCCATTGACATTCCCCTGTCCACTACTTTAGTCACCTCTTCAAAAAATTCAATCAGGTTTGTCAGGCACGACCTACCTTTCACAAATCCATGCTGGCTCTCTCTGATTAACTGAAAATTCTCGAGGTGTTCAATCACCCTATCCTTAATTATAGACTCCAGCATTTTCCCCACAACAGATGTTAGGCTAACTGGTCTATAATTCCCTGGTTTCCCTCTCTCTCCTTTCTTAAAAAAGAGGAGTAACATGTGCAATTTTCCAATCTAGAGGGACAGTTCCTGAATCTAGAGAACTTTGAAAGATTATAGTTAGGGCATCTGCAATCTTTTTTTTTATTCGTTCACGGGATGTGGGCGTCGCAGGCAAGGCCGGCATTTATTGCCCATCCCTAATTGCCCTCTAGAAGGTGGTGGTGAGCCGCCTTCTTGAACCGCTGCAGTCCGTGTGGTGACGGTTCTCCCACAGTGCTGTTAGGAAGGGAGTTCCAGGATTTTGACCCAGCGACAATGAAGGAACGGCGATATATTTCCAAGTCGGGATGGTGTGTGACTTGGAGGGGAACGTGCAGGTGGTATTGTTCCCATGCGCCTGCTGCCCTTGTCCTTCTAGGTGGTAGAGGTTGCGGGTTTGGGAGGTGCTGTCGAAGAAGCCTTGGCGAGTTGCTGCAGTGCATCCTGTGGATGGTGCACACTGCAGCCACAGTGCACCGGTGGTGAAGGGAGTGAATGTTTAGGGTGGTGGATGGGGTGCCAATCAAGCGGGCTGCTTTATCTTGGATGGTGTCGAGCTTCTTGAGTGTTGTTGGAGCTGCACTCATCCAGGCAAGTGGAGAGTATTCCATCACACTCCTGACTTGTGCCTTGTAGATGGTGGAAAGGCTTTGGGGAGACAGGAGGTGAGTCACTTGCCGCAGAATACCCAGCCTCTGACCTGCTCTCGTAGCCACAGTATTTATATGGCTGGTCCAGTTAAGTTTCTGGTCAATGGTGACCCCCAGGATGTTGATGGTGGGGGATTCGGCGATGGTAATGCCGTTGAATGTCAAGGGGAGGTGGTTAGACTCTCTCTTGTTGGAGATGGTCATTGCCTGGCACTTATCTGGCGCGAATGTTACTTGCCACTTATGAGCCCAAGCCTGGATGTTGTCCAGGTCTTGCTGCATGCAGGCTCGGACTGCTTCATTATCTGAGGGGTTGCGAATGGAACTGAACACTGTGCAGTCATCAGCGAACATCCCCATTTCTGACCTTATGATGGAGGGAAGGTCATTGATGAAGCAGCTGAAGATGGTTGGGCCTAGGACACTGCCCTGAGGAACTCCTGCAGCAATGCCCTGGGGCTGAGATGATTGGCCTCCAACAACCACTACCATCTTCCTTTGTGCTAGGTATGACTCCAGCCACTGGAGAGTTTTCCCCCTGATTCCCATTGACTTCAATTTTACAAGGGCTCCTTGGTGCCACACTCGGTCAAATGCTGCCTTGATGTCAAGGGCAGTCACTCTCACCTCACCTCTGGAATTCAGCTCTTTTGTCCATGTTTGGACCAAGGCTGTAATGAGGTCTGGAGCCGAGTGGTCCTGGCGGAACCCAAACTGAGCATCGGTGAGCAGGTTATTGGTGAGTAAGTGCCGCTTGATAGCACTGTCGACGACACCTTCCATCACTTTGCTGATGATTGAGAGTAGACTGATGGGGCGGTAATTGGTCGGATTGGATTTGTCCTGCTTTTTGTGGACAGGACATACCTGGGCAATTTTCCACATTGTCGGGTGGATGCCAGTGTTGTAGCTGTACTGGAACAGCTTGGCTGGAGGCGCAGCTAGTTCTGGAGCACAAGTCTTCAGCACTACAGCTGGGATGTTGTCGGGGCCCATAGCCTTTGCTGTATCCAGTGCACTCAGCCGTTTCTTGATATCACGTGGAGTGAATCGAATTGGCCGAAGACTGGCTTCCGTGATGGTGGGGATATCGGGAGGAGGCTGAGATGGATCATCCACTCGGCACTTCTGGCTGAAGATGGTTGCAAACGCTTCAGCCTTGTCTTTTGCACTCACGTGCTGGACTCCGCCATCATTGAGAATGGGGATGTTTGCAGAGCCTCCTCCTCCCGTTAGTTGTTTAATTGTCCACCACCATTCACGACTGGATATGGCAGGACTGCAGAACTTTGATCTGATCCGTTGGTTGTGGAATCGCTTAGCTCTGTCTATAGCATGTTGCTTCCGCTGTTTAGCATGCATGTAGTTCTGAGTTGTAGCTTCACCAGGTTGGCACCTCATTTTTAGGTACGCCTGGTGCTGCTCCTGGCATGCTCTTCTACACTCCTCATTGAACCAGGGTTGATCCCCTGGCTTGTTGGTAATGGTAGAGTGAGGAATATGCCAGGCCATGAGGTTACAGATTGTGCTGGAATACAATTCTGCTGCTGCTGATGGCCCACAGCGCCTCATGGATGCCCAGTTTTGAGCTGCTAGATCTGTTCTGAATCTATCCCATTTAGCACGGTGGTAGTGCCACACAACATGTTGGATGGTGTCCTCAGTGCGAAGACGGGATTTCATCTCCACGAGGACTGTGCGGTGGTCACTCCTACCAATACTGTCATGGACAGATGCATTTGCGACAGGTAGATTGGTGAGGACGAGGTCAAGTAAGTTTTTCCCTCGTGTTGGTTCGCTCACCACCTGCCGCAGGCCCAGTCTAGCAGCTATGTCCTTCAGGACTCGGCCAGCTCGGTCAGTAGTGGTGCTACCGAGCCACTCTTGGTGATGGACATTGAAGTCCCCCACCCAGAGAACATTTTGGCTCACCTACTTCCTTTAAAACCCAGGGATGGAAACCATCTGGTCCTGGGGATTTGTCACTCTTTAGTGCTATTATTTTCTTCATTACTGTTGCTTTATTCATGCTAATTTTATTGAGTCCCTGTCCCCGTTTCAATATTAGTTTTCTTGGGATTTCCGGCATGCTATCCTTTTTTCCCCACTGTAAATACTGATGCAAAGTAATTGTTCAACATGTCTGCCATTTCCCCATTGTCAATGACAATATCCCCACTTTCAGTTTTTAAGGGGCCAACACTGCTCCTGACCACCCTCTTTTTCCTAATATAACTATAAAAGATCTTCATATTGTTTTTGATATCCCTTGCCAGTTTCTTTTCATACTCTCTTTTTGTAGCTCTTACTATTTGTTTTGTGACCCTTTGTTGAATCTTTGTATCTTTCCCATTCACCAGGATCTGTGCCATTTTTTGCCTTTTTGTATGCCCTTTCCTTATGTCTTATACTGTCCATTACCTCTTTAGTTGTCCATGGCTGTTTTTTTTGACAAGTAGAGTTCTTGCCCCTCAGGGGTATAAACCAATTCTGTATCACATTAAATGTTTCTTTAAACATTTCCCACTGATCATCAGTCGTTTTACCCATTAACAGATTTGCCCAGTTTACTGTGGACAGTTTCTGTCTCATCGCATTGAAGTCGGCCTTACCCAAGTCTAGAATCTTAGCAGCTGATTCACTTTTTTCCCTTTCAAACACTACACTGAACTCGATCATGTTATGATCGCTATTGGATAGATGTTCACGCACAGTTAAGCTGTTAACTAAATCTGGTCCATTACTCATTACTAAATCTGGTATGGCTTGCCCCCTTGTTGCCTCTAGGACATACTGCTGTAGAAAACTATCCCAGACACACTCAAGAAATTCACTACCTTTCTGACAGTTGCTAGTCTGCTTTTCCCAAACTATGTGAAGGTTGAAGTCCCCCATTAAAACCACTATGCCTTTCTTACACGCTTGTCTAATCTCTGCATTTATACAATCTAGCACTTCAAAGCTGCTGCCAGGGGTCCTATACACAACTCCCACTATAGACTTAGATCCTTTCCTATTTCTTAATTCAACCCATAAGGTCTCTGTTGGCTGCTTACCTCTCATTATATCCTCCTTTATCATTGAAGTAATTTCATCTCTAATCACTAAGGCTACTCCTCCCCCTCTTCCATTTTCCCTCTCTCTCCTGTGGACCTTATAACCCGGTATATTTAATTCCCAATCCTGACCATCCTGTTGCCATGTCTCAGTAATAGCTATCGTGTCATACCCTCCAATTTGAATTTGAACCTGTAGTTCATTTAATTTATTCCTTATACTCCGTGCATTTGTATGTAGAACTCTTAGTTGGGCCATACATCCTAGCCTGACCTTCAGCTTTGTTGCTGGGTTAATCGCCTTACGCCTTCTAGTTTTCACTTTATCTGTAGTGCTTAAAGTACACTTTCTTTCTGCTGTTCTATGCTTCTCCCTTTGACTTGTTCTTGAACAACTGTTTGTACTATTTGTATTGTAAATTTCCCCTGGGTCTTCCCCTCTCTTGCTGCTCTCAACTTTATTCCCTTCTGACTCCCCGCTCAGGTTCCCATCCCCCTGCCATTCTAGTTTAAACCTTCCCCAACAGCACTAGCAAACACCCCCGCGAGGACATTGGTCCCGGTCCTGCTCGGGTGTAACCCTTCCCGCTTGTACAGGTCCCACCTTCCCCAGAACCGGTCCCAATATCCCAGGAATGTAAATCCCTCCCTCCTACACCATCCCTGCAGCCACGCATTCATCTGGTCTATTCTCCTGTTCCTATACTCACTAGCACGTGGCACCGGTAGTAATCCTGAGATCACTACCTTTGAGGTCCTGCTTTTTAATTTATCTCCTAACTCCTTAAATTCACCTTGCAGGACCTCATCCCCTTTTTTAAACCTATGGACCACGACTACTGGCTGTTCACCCTCCCCCTCCAGAATGCCCTGCAGCCGCTCCATGACATCCTTGACGCTAGCACCAGGGAGGCAACATACCATCCTGGAGTCATGTTTGCGGCTGCAGAAACGCCTATCTGTTCCCCTTACAACTGAATCCCCGATCACTATAGCCCTGCCACTCTTCTTCCTCCCCTCCAGTGCAGCAGAGCCACCCGTGGTGCCACAAACTTGGCTCTTGCTGCTTTCCCCTGATAAGCCATCTCCCCTAACAGTATCCAAAGTGGTATACCTGTTTGAGAGGGAGATGGCCCCAGGGGACTCCTGCTCTACCTGCCTAGTCCTTTTACTCTGCCTGGCGGTCACCCATTTCCTTTCTGCCTGCGTAATCTCCACCTGCGGTGTGACCACCTCATTGAACGTGCTATCCACGATAGTCTCAGCATCGCGGATGCTCCACAGTGAATCCACCCTCAGCTCCAGCTCTGAAATGCGGTTAGCCAGTAGCTGCAGCTGGACACACTTCCTGCACATATGGTCGCCAGAGACACTGGTAGTGTCCATGACTTCCCACATAGTGCAGGAGCAGCATATCACGGGTGCGAGCTCTGCTGCCATGACTTGCCTTGGATTTACACTGCGTTCACTTCTCAGACTCTACTCCTGCTCTCGGTCTCTCCTTTTATACTCTCGGACTCTCCTGCCTCACCTGTGTCACCGCACAGTAGTTTATCTTGTTGCAGGTCTGCTGCTGACTTCCTTGCTTTCGTACTCTATGCCTCTATTTATAAAGCCCAGGATCCCCTATGCTTTTTTAACCACTTTCCCAACCTGCCCTGCCACTTTCAATGATTTGTGCACATATACTGCCAGATCTCTCTGTTCCTGTACCCGTTAGGATTGTACCCTCTAGTTTATATTGCTTCTCTTCGTTCTTCCAACCGAAATATATCACTTCACATTTTTCGGCGTTAAATTTCATCTCCCATGTGTCTGTCCATTCCACCAGCCTGTCTATATCCTCTTGAAGTCCATCACTATCCTCCTCACCGTTTACTACACTTCCAAGCTTTGTGTCATCTGCAAATTTGAAAATTGTGCCCTGTACACCCAAGTCCAAGTCATTAATATATATCAAGAAAAGTAGTGGTCCTTGTACCAACCCCTGGGGAACACCACTGTACACCTCCCTCCAATCAGAAAAACAACCATTCACCACTACTCTCTGCTTCCTGTTACTTAGCCAATTTTGTATCCATGCTGCTACTGCCCCCTTTATTCCATGGGCTTCAATCTTGATGAAAAGTCTATGCGGCACTTTATCAAACGCCTTTTGAAAGTCCATATACACATCAACCACATTGCCCTCATTGACCCTCTCTGTTACCTAATCAAAAAACTCTATCAAGTTAGTTAAACACGATTTGCCTTCAACAAATCCATGCTGACTGTCTCTAATCAATCCACACTTGTCCAAGTGACTGCTATTGTTTCTAAAAGTTTCCCTACCACCAAGGTTAAACTGACTGGCCTGTAGTTGCTGGGTTTATCCTTACACCCTTTTTTGAACAAGGGTATAACGTTTGCAATTCTCCAGTCCTCTGGCATCACTCCCGTATCTAAGGATATTTGGAAGGTTATGGCCAGTACAGCCTCAATTTCCACCCTTACTTCCCTCAGCAACCTAGGATGCATCCCATCCTGACCAGGTAACTTATCTACTTTAAGTACAGCTAGCCTTTCTAGTACCTCCTCTTTATCAATTATTAGCCTATCCAGTATCTCAATTACATCTTCCTTTACTGAGACTCTGACAGCATCTTCTTCCTTGGTAAAGACAGATACAAAGTATTCATGTAGTACCTTGGCCATCCCCTCTGCCTCCATGAGTAGATCTCCTTTATGGTCCCTAATCGGCCCCACTCCTCCTCTTACATGACTGTAGAAGACTTTTGGATTCCCTTTTATGTTGGCCACCAGTCTATTCTCATACTCTCTTTGCCCCTCATTTCCTTTTTCACTTCCTCTCTGAACTTCCTGTATTCAGCCTGGTTCTCACTTGTGTTAGCAACCGGACATCTGTCATATGCCCCTTTTTTCTGCTTCACCTTACTCTCTATCTCTTTTGTCATCCGGGGAACTCCGGCTTTAATTGCCCTACCTTTCTCCCTTGTGGGAATGTACCTAAACTGTACCATCTCCTCCTTAAAGGCCGCCCATTGTTCAATTACAGTTTTGCCTGCCAATCTTATGATTTCAACTTACCTGGGCCAGATCAGTTCTCATCCCACAGAAATTGGTCCTCCTCCAATTGAGTATTTTTACTTTAGAGTGGTCCATGTCCTTTTCCATAGCTATTCTAAACCTTATGATACTATGATCGCTGTTCCCCCACTGACACTTGCTCCACTTGGCCCGCCTCATTCCCCAGAACCAAGTCCAGCAATGCCTCCTTCCTCGTTGGACCGGAAACATACTGGTCAAGAAAGTTCTACTGAACACACTTCAAAAATTCCATCCCCTCTTAGCCGCTTATATTATTACTATCCCAGTCTATATTAGGATAGTTGAAGTCCTCCGATATCAGTACTCTATGGCTTTTGCACCTCTCTGTAATTTCCCTGCAAATTTGCTCCTCTATCTCCTTCCCACTAGTTGGTGGCATATAGAATACACCCAGTAGAGTAATGGCACCTCTATTTTTTTCTTAACTCTAACCAAATAGATTCTGACCTTGACCCCCTCTAGAACATCCTCTCTCTCCAGCACTGCAATATTCTCCTTAATCAATACTGCCACCTCCCGCCTTTCTTCCCTTCCCTATCTTTCCTGAACACCTTGTATCCAGGGATATTTAGTACCCAATCCTGCCCTCTTTTGAGCCAGGTCTCCGTTATCGCCACAACATCATATTCCCATGTGGCTAATTGCAGCTCTCCAACCTTGTTTAACACACTTTGTGCGTTTACACACATGCACTGTAAACCTATCTTAGACTTTCTTGTACTCTCTCTTAGTCTGGTCCCATCTACTACCATACTATTTCTTGCTCTAGTGCTATCTTTCTCCCCCAATCCTTTGTGCACCTTGTTTCTCCTTTCCAATGCTACATCCTGGTGCCCATCCCCCTGCCAAATTAGTTGCCCATCAGAACATGTCTCTGACAGTATATATGCAAACACTGATTTGGTCCAATGATGGAGCATCCCATGGCTTTTTGTGCAATATTTGCTAATTTATCTCACACTATGTACTTACAGTTGATTACTGTCAAGGTTAAAGGCATTAGTATGGGGCATAGATTTCCCCCATCAAACACTGTTTTTTCTATTGCACTATGAACACCTTTAGAGGTCCAGAACTCTGATGTTTATCTTTGGAATACTCTCAAAATAAAAAGTTTTTAAAAAGCTATATACAAAAGTCATAAAAAGGTCTATAGGATTATACTGTTGGCCAAATTTACACAAGTAATTTTGTTTTCTTATTGTATATGTGTAAACAAAGCTGACAGAAGGTAAAGCAGGGAATACAGCACATTTACTAGCAGGACTAAGCACTCCCAGATCAGGTATTGCATTGCTCACACACCATTATCCCAAAAACATTCCCAGGCTCCTACTTCAGAAAATCAACCACTAGAATTCTTCTCTTTCACCTGTCTTGTTTTGCATCATGTTAGCAGTGGACTGCTGAAGCGGAGACTTTTGAGGATTTTTTAATGTATTGGACTCATTGGAAAATGCCATCAATTCAGTTGAACCAGTGACAGCTATCAGGTGAAAAAGCACCCTGCTCCTGACCATGTCTGAGCTGGAATTGAGGTCGAAGATTAGCATTCTAACAGACCAAATCATTCAAATCCCCATCATGTTCAGTATTTGCTTCACTGTTTAAAATGGTTTCCAGTCACAGACAATTAAGGTTAAGCTGTATGGTGACACTGTCCTTTCAAATAGAGTACTCATTTCTCACATCATTCCTCAACACAATAGAGGGTATACAACCTTCATCCAGGCCGATACCAATTTTACTCAATCTAGAAACTAGAAGGTGCATGAAAGCTGCTTCAGATGACATGGGCAATTTTCCCTGTGGGGAAGAGCCTGGCTTATGTTCAGCACCTCCACCCAATGCGTGGCCTGGAGCAAAAAAATACAATTAAAAGAGAGGGTAAAATAAATAACAAGTGATTCTCACTTATTTACCACATCCTTTCTCTAAAAATGTGTTCCTGTGCCATACATCTTCTATGATGCAAGTTACCTGTGTGAGTTCTCAGATGTTTCTTGAGCTGAGCAGCATCCATGAATTTGCGATGACAGTGCACACATTCAGGCATAGACTGACCTAGTAAAACATGGCATGGGAAAATATTTAACACCATAACATGGATACATTTTGTGAAACTATAGCTGTGTTTATGATTCTCTGTACAGTCCAGATGAAAATAATTGACTAACTTTATAGGCATAGAGATTGTAAAATATAAAAAATTAGAAGAGTAGAAATAACTATAAACAATGTCACCTTAATTGTCCACTGGTTTCACAGCCTCTATCATGCCTTGGTTATCCTGGTGTAAATTATAAGACTTTGCAAAAGTTATATCAGAACTCTGATCACCTCTGTGGTGTTTTGGTAACCATATTTGTATGAGCACGTTGGAGTGTGGGACAATAACCATGCATTGTGCAAATCTCATCATTTTGATGTCAGTGCAGACAGTTATTTCAATGTGTGTGATATCAATCTGACCATAACAATGTTGTACCAGAGTCCACAAGTTGCCTCCATTTCAGAAACCCTTGTTTATGGTTATCCCAACTATATTGGAAGCATAGATAGTCTTGCTTCCCTTCTCCCTAAACTATTTTTTGATTTGTTGATTACTGATGATCCCTAAACAAGCACTACTTCACTTGAAATGCATATGGTACTGTAACACAGAGTTAATTCTTCCTGCCCTTTTTTGGATTTCCTTGCATCATGTGCCATTTCAGCGGGTCCAGGTTCTGCCAATGCTGTTCTAAAACAGGTGGCTTGGAGATTCACAACAGAAGCTGAGGGTAATTCTACTTGTGATTGTTCTTGCCCATATTCATCTCTGTGTAAGTGCCAAGAGCTGCAACTTATTGTATGAAGTACTTTGGGTGCAAACATTCATCTGTTTCACAACATTTTGAAATTACAATGTGCTAGGGCATCTTAATATACTTTATTTTGCACAAATGAGCAGTGCTGGCTGACTGAGTGGTGCAGTGATTTAGAGCATTCTCTTTTAAACTCTGGGACCTGTTTCTGGCAGCTATAATGGTCTTAAATGGAACGAGTTTGAGCATGATGAATCCAGTTGATAGTGGGCATGAGTCAATAGCAAAAAGTGTCCATAATTCTAATGTTTTCATTCAAAGGTCAGCAGCAATGGGTGGTGCAGTACAGGATCCTTTTAGGGGTTAGAGTTGAAACATATTGTTAGGGCAGGGTGTACTTTAATGTGAGCAAAACCTGAACTGGATGTACTAAATGCTGACAGTGGGCACAAACAGTGGAAAATGCACCACCCTCCAGCAATGACATCTCAACAACTACAAGATTTTAAACTGCAGCAACAGAGCATATAGCTCATGGGCATTTGTTATGATTTGTTAGAATGACAGGGAAAATCCTGGAGAGAGTAGAAATCCAAGAAATTAACAAATCTCCAACCTTACACATTGCACAGCTTTGTCAAGTTAAAAGACTATGGGCCCGATTTTACCAGGGGTGCGGGTTCTCGGCGGGTGGGCCAGCGGGCACGTTAAAAACGCGCCCGGTGAAATTAGTGGGTTTCCCGCGCGATCGTAGCAGGCAACACACTAATTGGAGCCACTTAACTGCACCTCCGGGTTCCACGCTGCTGATCTGCGCGCCGGGCGGGCTGCGCATGCGCAGTACGATCTGTCAGCTGGAGGCGCTCTATTTAAAGGGGCAGTCCTCCACTGACAGATGCTGCAACAAATGTGAAAACTTACAGCATGGAGCAGCCCAGGGGGAAGGCTGCTCCCAGTTTAATGATGCCTCACCCCAGGTATCAATACATGGGGTGAGGAGGAGGGGGAGGACAGGGATCTTCCACCCGGCGGGCGGGAGGAAGCGGCCTGCCTCTGCCACCAAGAAGGCCTGGCTCGAGGTGGCAGAGGAGGTCACCAGCCCCACTAACGTATCGCCCACCTGCATACAGTGCAGGAGGCGCTCCAATGACATCAGTAGGTCAGCCACAGTGAGAACACGTAGTCTTTCCCCTGCACACCGTCTGCCACAACACTGCCCCCACCCCACATCTCCTTCGGCACTGCCAACACTACTCTGTCACATCACCCCTCATACCCACTCAAACCCCATCCCCATCTTACCTGCACCTACTCACCTTGCGAGTACTCACCCCGCCACTACCACGCAACCCAATCCTCATACAATCTCATGGCTCTATCCCATACTCACCCTCTCGTGCATCTCTCTCACGGCCAGCCTCACTCAACCTGCCACCATCTGTGCTGCAGCCACAGGGCATGCATCACATATGTGCAGTAGGCAGCGTAAGGCAAACGTGCCGTGAGCATGAAGGGGATGCACAAGGGTGTTTGAGGGTTTGTCATGGGTGTTACCTATATTGAATATCAGAACAACTCACAGCACACATTATATTGGCACCACTACTGCCATGTCTTCGCGAATCCTGTCTGTTTTGCGCAATAATGCCCGCTCCTGTGTATCACTATGCGGACCCACCACTGATGCCACCCATTGTCACCGCAGAGTGGGTGTGGGTGTTTTTGCAGTGCTCTTCTGCGCAGACGACTGAGAGACATCGGCGATGTCCCCGGTTGCACCCTGGAAGGCTGCGGAGGAGAATTTCGTGAGGGCAGTGGTGACGTTGACAGCGACAGGTAGGAGGATGGTGCACGGGCCAGCCGGGAGCAGCTCGGCCTGAAAGAGGCTGCAGATGTCCACGGCTACATGGCGAGTGACTCTGAGCCTCCGTGTGCACTGCTGCTCAGAGAGGTCCAGGAGGCTGAGCCTCGGTCTGTGGAACGTGTGGCGAGGGTAGTGCCCTCTGCGACGCATCTCTCTCTGCGGTAGCCCTCCCTCCTGCTGTACAGGTGGATGTGTCACAGCACTGTGTTGTGGAGCTCCACGTGTCAGAGGTGGATGGGGTGGGTGGCGAGGCTGGTGAGGCTGTTCGCCCTCCGAGGAGGTCATGACTGCAGCTACGGCAGCCCCCATCCGCAAGATGTACATGTGAGGGGGTCCGCAAGGTACGTACATGTCTCCGGACCCCGGGGTAAGTGTGCAGGTTGGTGACTTCGACCATCAGGAGGAGGGTGGTGGAGGCGAAACTTTGTCCCAAGTGACAGAGCGGCCTCCTGCAATGGGTGAGGGTCTCCCCCCCCCCCCCACCCCCCACCCCCCCCACCTGTCAAATGGACCTTTGCAGCTGCCACAGGCTGACAGCTCAACACGTCCATTTGACCTGGGAGTGTTTCCCCCAGTGTGTGAAACAGTCCCATGTTTATCCAAAATCACACACAGTCCCTTAATCAGGTCAGTTAATGACCTGAACAAGCAAAGTAAATACACTCAAGTGGCATCCCGCTGGCTTTAATTGCCTGCGGGATTCCCACCAGCGGGGGCTGCGCGCGCACGCCGGCGCGTCAGCGTGGAACCCGGAAGTGGGCGGGATCGAGGCGCGATCCGGTCCCGCTGCTCCATTTCGGGATTTTCGAGGCCCCCCCGCTGAGAACGCACCCGAGAGCGGGTGCTAAAATCGGCCCCTATGTATGCATCACAGATGTAAAGACAAACTTTATAACATATGTAATCTCTCCAATGAGAAGATATGTTCAATAACATGAGCAAGCTCTTAAATACTGTTGATGACGGTACTCGACCTTACGAAAGGGGGAACTAACTTGTAAATAAGTAAAACACCCAACATAAGAACAGTGTATTACAAAAGAATAAGTGAACTTGAAATAAGTTAATGTCTGAACCTACAAGGCTTACAGCATGCCACCTTCCTGATGCCACTCTCTGAAGAGTAACAAGGGTCAATTATATTGTCAATTTCATTGGTCAATTATATGGAGAAGAAAATACTTGGGATGATCACAAAGCAGTTACCCAATTCAGAGGTTCAGAGGGCATCAAAACCACAAGAGCAACATTCAGGCAATTTATAATGGTCATATTTTGACTTTATAAAAAAGGAACAGCTACCAGTGCAGGCAATACTTTTGGTTTGTAATTTTAAGAAGCTGGTACACCTGTTGGATTTCTGGGACTGATAATTAAAAAAACAATACACATTATACCTGTATGGACTCTGTAATGGCTCTTCAGTTGTCTCTTCTGAGTAAAAAACTTCCCACACTGGTCACAGTTAAAGGCCTTCTTTCCTTAAGATGAAAATTTAATTCTTAACCAAACTTTTCAAGAGAGATATAGATGTAACATATACACATATATAATATAGGCACTAGTGCAGGAACAGTACTGCATAATATTTTAATAAACATGTAGTATAACAACATATTGACAAAGTTTAAAAATAAATTAAAAAGTGTCGAATGTTTAGCCAATGGTAACGCAAATGGAGAGCAGCGTTTGCCTTTACTGATGTCTGCCTAATGTCGACAAATGCTTCCAAAATTACAGAAGCCTGTGTCAGGAAACATGTCTGACTTCACATTAACACAGGTCACTGACATTTCTGAACACTGCAAAACATTTGTCAGCACTATGGACGTAAGAACCTCGTCAAACATATCTTGCTCTCAACTAAGTGGAGTTGAGGTTGAAGATCAGCCATGATCTGATTGAATGGCGGAGCAGGCTCGAGGGGCCGTATGGCCTACTCCTGCTCCTATTTCTTATGTTCTTATGTTCTAAGGTTGTTTCGAACACACACGTATCCCAGGCTGTTAAAAGAAGCCAGGGAGGAAGTAGCTGAAGCTTTAACAATCATTTTCCAAACTTCACTGGATACAGGCGTAGTGCCGGAGGATTGGAGGACTGCTAACGTTGTACCGTTGTTTAAAAAGGGACCGAAGGATAGACCGAGTAATTACAGGCCAGTCAGTCTAACCTCGGTGGTCGGCAAATTATTGGAATCAATTCTGAGGGACAGGATAAACTGTGACTTAGAAAGGCACGGAGTAATCAAGGACAGTCAGCATGGATTTGTCAAGGGAAGGTTGTGACTGACTAACTTGATTGCATGACAAGGAGGATCGATGAGGGTAGTCTACATGGATTTTAGCAAGGCTTTTGACAAGGTCCCAAATGGCAGATTGGTCAAAAAAGTAAAGGCCCATGGGATCCAAGGCAATGTGGCAAATTGGATCCAAAATTGGCTCAGTGTCAGGAAGCAGAGGATAATGGTCGACGGGTATTTTTGCGACTGGAAGGCTGTTTCCAATGGGGTGCCACAGGGCTCGGTACTAGGTCCTTTGTTTTTTGTGGTTATACATTAACGATTTAGACTTAAATGTAGGGGGCATGATTAAGAAATGTGTGGATGACACAAAGATAGGCCGTGTGGTTGACAGTGACGAGGAAAGCTGTAGACTGCAGGAAGATATCAATGGACTGATCAGATGGGCAGAAAAGTAGCAAATGGAATTCAATCCGGAGAAGTGTGAAGTAATTCATTTGGGGAGAGCAAACAAGGCAAGGGAATACACAATAAATGGGAGGATACTGAGAGGTGTAGAGAAAGTGAGGGACCTTGGAGTGCATGTCCACAGATCCCTGAAGGTAGTAGGACAGGTAGATAAGGTGGTTAAGAAGGCATATAGAATGCTTTCCTTTATTAGCCAAGGCATAGAATATAAAAGCAGGGATGTTATGCTGGAACTGTATAAAACACCAGTTAGGCCGCAGCTTGAGTACTGCGCACAGTTCTGGTCACCACATTACAGGAAGGATGTAATTGCATTAGAGAGGGTGCAGAGGAGATTTACGAGGATGTTGCCAGGACTGGAGAATTTTAGCTATGGTGACAGATTGGATAGGCTGGGGTTGTTTTCCCTGGAATAGAGGAGGCTGAGGGGTGATTTGATTGAGGTGTACAAAATTATGAGGGGCCTAGATAGAGTGGATAGGAAGGACCTATTTCCCTTAGCGGAGGGGTCAATAACCAAGAAGCATAGATTTAATGTGGCTGGTAGAAGGATTAGAGTGGAAATTAGGAAAAATTTTTTTATCCAGTGGAACTCACTGCCTGAGAGGGTGGTTGAGGCAGAAACCCTCAACTCATTTAAAAAGTACCTGGATGTGCACCTGAAGAGCCGTGATCTGCAGGGCTACGGACCAAATGCGGGAAAATGGGATTAGGCTGGGTGGCTCGTTTCTCAGCCGGCACAGACACGATGGTCCGAACTGCCTCCTCCTGTGCCATAAATTTTCTATGATTCTATGATTTTATTCTACAGTAATTTACTCAATAAGCATATTTTAATCCCATTTGTTTTTTCAAGTCTCCTGTATCCACACTATTCTCTTGTTGAGAAGGTGGCCAGATAAACTTCTCCTATGCTTTTATTTAATATTCGTTCATGGGATGTGGGCGTCGCTGGCGAGGCCGGCATTTATTGCCCATCCCTAATTGTCCTTGAGAAGGTGGTGGTGAGCCGCCTTCTTGAACCGCTGCAGTCCGTATGGTGAAGGTTCTCCCACAGTGCTGTTAGGAAGGGAGTTCCAGGATTTTGACCCAGCGACGATGAAGGAACGGCGATATATTTCCAAGTCAGGATGGTGTGTGACTTGGAGGGGAACGTACAGGTGGTGGTGTTCCCTTGTACCTGCTGCCCTTGTCCTTCTAGGTGGTAGAGGTCGCGGGTTTGGGAGGTGCTGTTGAAGAAGCCTTGGCGAGTTGCTGCAGTGCATCCTGTGGATGGTGCACACTGCAGCCACTGTGCGCCGGTGGTGACCAATGGTGACCTATAACTGGTGCAATGACAACAGCCCGGGGTGCGTGACTACACTTGAAGTTTTCCTCACCCCAAAGAAGCATCCAATTTCTGCATGGATTAGTTAGGGAACGCGCTGTTTTCTGTTGTTCCTTTAGATTTTTCAGCTCTTTTATGTTAGATCACTCACATAGGTAAGTTATAACTCCCTGTGCCTTTGAGAGTGTCTTCACTAGCCTTACTATTTAGGTACATGTTTGGTAATGTTCCCAGAGATAACGAACAGAAAACACGGTCTATTAATTATTTTAAAGGTACTACGATTATCCTAGGTCTTCCTTCAGTCTTTAATAAGTGAAAGTGAATCACATGAGACCTCGTTCTAGGTTTAAACCGTGAAGCAAATTTACTGAACAATTAACCAATGAAATTATAATATGTCCACAGTGCAAATTCCATTATCTCTTTGACAGAATGAACAAAATATTAGATTTTTGTAACTGTCACCCCATTCAAAAATGACTAGTTCAGTTTTGAATATGAAAGCCAATCACGAAATCTGCATAAATTCAAATGTGCACTAGGTCCTTTCTCAAGCTTGATATCCTGGGAGGAGGGGGGTGACAAATGTATCATTCTAGCTGAGACAGTGCAAGTGACTATTTAAATTCTATGCCTGAATTAAAGGAATAGCTATCAGACCAAAACAAGAAAGAACTACTTCACTTTTGTCACGCATGCATATGCACATGAACCCAATGAGCATCAATAAATCACATTATCTATCCATAGCAATTATCAAATCTTAACATAACAACATTAAACATCATAAAATCAGAGAACCAAGAGATACCGTGAACATTTAAATCACATCTTACAACATTGAGGACCTGAAGTATTGGAAGTCAATATGTAGTTAATGATGGTTTCAATCATTTGAAATAAATGAAGCTGTATACATAGTAAATACAAATTAGGGATATAATAAATATAATACAATAAACACATCGGGGTAGTTTCCGCAAGATTGTGTTGGTTTTATCGACACAATCTGGCTGAAGCAGCGTAAAAGATTGCGGAATTTCTATTTACGCTGGGCGGAAATTATGTCTAGCGTAATTCGAGTTTCCGCGTTCTTTTGTGCTGTTTCAAAAATCATTGCGCTGAAGCCGGCACCACCCACAAAACTGGTCACGGCTCCAATCAAAATAACCAGGATGGCGCGTTTTCATCGACTGCGCCCATTCGAGGAGGGTCTTCAAATTGAGTTTGTTTTCTTAGGTGCACAGGCACTGGTATGCATGTTATAAACATTTTCAGATATTGAAAAATATTTAATTTATTAAGAAACTGACTTGTGTACACCAATGAAAGTAGCAAATGGTTCAGTATAGTTTTTTAAAGTCATTTTCAGTGATTTAAAATCAACTTACTCACAGGTGGACGACTAGACACTTAATAAAAATGCTTATTTTTTTGTGATAAACCCATTTTCAGCTGTACTAATAAAACTGCATCAGCTTACCATTCTTAAATACATCAATAAATATTTTTTATTGCAAAGAAAAAAAGAAACGATTACATTCTATTAAGCAGTTGGATTGCACTAGCTCATGGAAGATTTTACGTTTGTAACTATGCAAATGCATTTTAGCAAAAACTCGAACAGTAACCTAACCGGCGCAATTTTTGACCAAATAGCGATTGCGCCCAAAGCGGAAACTCTACCCCACCATTTTCAGTTTTCAGACTGCACTGTTGTTGGCCAAAGGCCTGTTACATTGGTTTCACTAGCATGGAAAACCAACATTTTGGCCAGAAGAAAAAATAAAATCAATGAATAATCTGAAATCAGGGCAGAGGCAACGAAAAGGGGACTGAGAAAAGCTGAAAAGTTTGTAACGGAGTTTTGAAGCTTCACGACAACTGGAAAAGCCAAAGTGGAATATTCATCACACAGATCACTAAACACCAAAACATTATATGGGATATGGGACATAAGTTTTGTAAGAAAATACATGCAAATCAAGGTGAACAGTACCTACAAGGAGATAAGTACTGTGCCTATTTATTTGAGATGCAGTCTGCTCAAACTGATAGCCTCTACACGTTTTGTCTCTAGTGGTCAAGTTATCATCCAAATTATTATGCTTTAAACAAAACTGTCCCTATTTCCTCCCCCAACACACAGGTTTGTATAAAAGTACACCAACATTATTTCACCACCACTATCTCCTAAAATGTTTAGAATTATGATCGATATATCATAGCAGGTACAGCACAGGAGGCGGCCATTCGGCCCATAGTGCCTGTGCCGGCTCTTTGAAAGAGCTATCCAATTAGTTTCATTCCCCTGTTCTTTTCCTGTAGCCCTGTAAATTTTTTCCCTTCAAGTATTTATCCAATTCCCTTTTGAAAGTTACTACTGAATCTGCTTTCACCATCCTTTCAGGCAGTGCATTCTAGATCATTACAACTTGCTGCGTAAAAAAATGTTTCCTCATGGCTCTTTTGCTGATCACCTTAAATCTGTGGCCTCTGGTTACTGACCTGTCTGCCACTGGAAACAGTTTCTCCTTATTTATTCTATTAAAACCGTTCATGATTTTGAACACCTCTATCAAATCTCCCCTTAACCTTCTCTGTTCTAAGAAGAACAACCCCAGCTTCTCCAGTCTATCCACATAACTGAAGTCTCTCATCCCTGGTACCATTCTAGTAAATCTCTTTTGCATCCTCTCTAAGACCTTAACATTCTTCCTAAAGTGCAGTGCCCAGAATTGAACACAATACTCCATCTGAGGCCTAACCGGTGTTTTATAAAGGTTTAGCATAACTTCCTTATTTTTGTACTCTGTGCCTCTAATAATAAAGCCGAGGATCCCATATGCTTTTTTAACAGCATTCTCAACTTGTCCTGCCACCTTCAAAGATTTGTGTATGTGAACCTCCAGGTCTCTCTGTTCCTGCACCCCTTTTAAAATTGCACCATTTAGTTTATATTGCCTCTCCTCATTCTTCCTACCAAAATGTATCACTTCACACTTCTCTGCGTTAAATTTCACCTGCAATGTGTCTGCCCATTTCATCAGTCTGTCTATTGTCCTCCTGAAGTCTGTTACTATCCTTCACATTGTTTACTACATTTACGAGTTTTGTGTCATCTTCAAACTTTGAAATTATACCCTGTATATCCAAGTCCAGGTCACTAATATATACTAAAAAGAGCAGTGGTCCCAATACTGATCCCTGCTGGGGAACACCATTGTATACTTCCCTCCAGTCTGAAAAAACCGTTCACCACTACTCTCTGCTTTCTGTCCCTTAGCCAATTTTGTATCCACGCTGCTACTGTCCCTTTAATCCCATGGGCTTTAATTTTACTAACAAGTCTATTGTGTGGTAGTTTATCAAATGCCTTTTGAAAGTCCATATACACAACACCAACCGCACTACCCTCATCAACCTTCTCCCATGCTTCATCAAAGAACTCAATCAAGTTAGTCAAACACAGTTTTCCTTTAATGAATCAGTGCTGACTTTCATTTATTAGCCCATACTTTTTTTAAGTGCCAATTAATTTTGTCCCGGATTATTATCTCTAAAGGTTTCCCCACCACCGACTTTAGGCTGTGTGAACTGTAATTGCCGGGTTTATCCCTCTCCCTTATTTTAAACAAGGGTGTGACATTTTCAATCCTCCAGTCCTCCGGCACCATCCCCATATCTAAGAAGGATTGGAAGATTGTGGTCAGAGCCTCCGCAATTTCAACCCTTACTTCCCTCAGTTACCTAGGATGCATCTCATTTGGACCGGATGTCCTTTCTACTTTGAGTATTGCCAATCTTTTAAGTACCTCCACTTTATCTATTTTTATCCTATCCAATATCGCTACTACCTCCGCCTTTACTGCTACAACGGCATAATCCTCTTCTCTAGTGAAGATGGATGCAAAATATTCATTTAGTGCCTCAGCCATGCCCTCTATCTCAACAAGAAGATCTCCTTTTTTTCCCCAAATCGGTCCCACCCTTCCTTTGACTACCCTTTCACTATTTATATAAGACTTTTGGGTTCCCTTTTATGTTAGCCACTAATCTATTCTCATACACCTTGCCCCTCTTATTTCCTTTTTTAGATCTCCTCTGTACTCAGCCTGGTTCTCTACTGTATTCTGAACCTTACATTCGTCATAAGTCTCCTTTTTCCGTTGCGTTTTAATCTCTATATCTTTAGTCATTCAGGGAGCTCTAGGTTTGGATGCCTTTCCTTTCTTCCTCATAGGAATGTGTCTACTCTGTTTTGCCTGCCAATGTTTGATTCCAATCCACCTGGGCAAGATCCCTTTTTAACTCACTGAAATCAGCCCTCCTCCAGTTTAGTATTTTCACATTTGTCCTTGTCCTTTTCCATAACTATTCTAAACCTCATGATATTATGATCACTGTACCCCAAATGTTCCCCCACTGAAACATGCTCCAATCACCCACTTCATTCTCCAGATCTAGATCCAGCAATCTTCCTTGTTGGGCAGGTAACACATTGTTTTACACTGTTACTGTCCCAGTCTATCTTGGGATAATTGACATCCCCCATTATCACTACTCTATAGTTCTTGCATCTTTCTGTAATTTGCCTGCAAATTTGCTCCTCTATCTCCTTCCCATAATTTGGTGGTTTATAGTACACACCCAGTAGTGTAATAGCTCCTCAATTGTTCCTTAAGTCTAAACAAATAGATTCTGACTTTGTCCCCTCAACTACATCATTCCTTTCCATTGCCATAATAATTTATTTGATCAATACTGCCACCCACCTCCTTTCTTTCCTTCCCTATCTTTCCTGAATACCTTGTAGCCAGGAATATTAAGTACCCAATCCTCCCCTTCTATGAGCCAGGTCTCTGTTATTGCCACTATATCATAGTCCATTTGATGACTTAAGCCTGCAGCTCACCAACCTTATTTACCAAGCTATGTGCATTTACGCCCAAACTCATCTTAGTCTGCCTCACATTTGCCTCCTGTCTGATCCCTCCTATTTCTGAACTCTCCTTTACTTTAGTGCTACTTGTCCCTCCCAGTCCTCTGTGCACCTTGTTTCTCCTCTCCAATGTTTCATCCTGGTGCTCACCCTCCCCCACAGTACTAGTTAACCTCCCCGCTAGGACATTGGTTCCAGCTCTGTTGAGGTGCAACCCGTCCATCTTGAACAGATCCCTCCTGCCCCAGAACTGGTCCCAATGCCCCAGGAATCTGAAGACCTCTCTCTTGCACCAGTCCTACACATTAACCTGTCTTATCCTACTATTCCTGCACTCACTAGCGCGTGGCAATGGGAGTAATCCAGAGATTACTACCTTTGAGGTCCTGCTTTTTAACTTCCTCCCTAGCTCCTGAAACTGTGACTGCAGGACCTCAGACCGTTTCCTTCCTATATCATTGGTTCCCACATGGACTGCTACTTCTGGCTGTTCCCCTTCTCCCCTCAAAATGTTTTGTACCCTCTCATGTGGTCTTCCAGGACACACAAAGTGTTCTGGAGTTCCCACATGGCACAGGATGTGCATGTGACGGGCTCCAGCTGTCCTGCCATGTTAGCCACAGTTTTATTTAAACTGTTTGTTTAGCTTTAAGACAATTTACTGTTTATCTAACACTAAAACACTAACACTACAAAACACTAACCAACCACTAAAGACACTAACCACTAAGAACAATGACCACTAAAACCACTAAATAATGAATTAAATACTTACTAACTTACCCTCGGCGCTCCTCCTTGTCTTGCAACGTCACTTTTTGACTTTTTCTTGATTTTTTAATTCCT
The DNA here is from genome assembly GCF_035084215.1 of Heptranchias perlo. NCBI lineage: Eukaryota > Metazoa > Chordata > Chondrichthyes > Hexanchiformes > Hexanchidae > Heptranchias > Heptranchias perlo. Next base: position 111,958,399 of record NC_090329.1, read on the forward strand.
CACGTGACTCCCTTTGTGCTCCGCTCAGCCGCCTCTCCCGAGCTGTGTGCTCCGCCCAGCCGCCTCTCCCGAGCTGTGTGCTCCGCCCAGCCGCCTCTCCCGAGCTGTGTGCTCCGCTCAGCCGCCTCTCCCGAGCTGTGTGCTCCGCCCAGCCGCCTCTCCCGAGCTGTGTGCTCCGCCCAGCCGCCTCTCCCGAGCTGTGTGCTCCGCTCAGCTGCCTCTCCCGAGCTGTGTGCTCCGCTCAGCCGCCTCTCCCGAGCTGTGTGCTCCGCTCAGCCGCCTCTCCCGAGCTGTGTGCTCTGCCCAGCCGCCTCTCCCGAGCTGTGTGCTCCGCTCAGCCGCCTCGCCCGAGCTGTGTGCTCCGCCCAGCCGCCTCGCCCGAGCTGTGTGCTCCGCCCAGCCGCCTCGCCCGAGCTGTGTGCTCCGCCCAGCCGCCTCGCCCGAGCCTTATCATTTGTGTGTTTTTTTTAAACTGATTGTTTGTGTTTGCATTTAAGCATCGAATGTTGATTGAAGTGAGTTGCTGATCTGAACACTTTAATAGAGCCAAGTAGATACAGTCGGAAGCCCAGATTGCTCCAGCAAATTGGTTATTTTAAATGTGAAGCCCAAATCCTTCACACTGTTTTAGAGTAAGCAACTTGTTCAAGCTAGTTTAGATGCTCAGAACAAGTTAAATATCTGCTTCATAGACTGGGAGCGGCTGGTTTTAGTTGACCAAATTTTTAAAGAATTCCTCTGTAGTTTAATGAACCAAGTGATATAGACTGAATTTGGGCACGGAGGAACAAATTCCTGAGAATTTTTTTTAAAGTTCCCTCACTTCCTCTTTAAGGATGTTGTATTATCATAATAGTCTTATTATGGCAAAATACTGACAATGTATACTTTTAGGCAAGTGCATAAAGAGGCTCTTTTACTGAAAGGTCACCATTCTAAATGGCACAAGGTAATTATGGATCAGGAAGGCCATTCAGCCCATTTGATTAATCAGTCCAGAGAGATCCTATACCCCTGCCACTTAAGCATCCATTTTTTTCTTAAATAACTACATGATAGCTTTGATTGATTATAACAGCAGTGCTGCTGGTTTCGTTTTTGAGAGATATGTCCAATACTCATTTTCGTTTGGAAGGACCAAAAAGGATTATAGCGCCTTTCACAACCGTAGAACTAACCAAAGTGCTTCACAGCCAAGGAAGTACTTTTGTAGCATAGTCACTGTCGCAAACAAACAGCAATCAGTTAAATGACCAGATAATCTGTTTTAGTGACGTCGATGGAGGGATAAATATTGGCCAGGGCACTGGGAGAACTCTCCTGCTCTTCTTCAATTAGTGCAAAGGGAGAACCTGAGAGCGCAGTTTACGGTCTCACCTGAAAGATGACACCTCGCGACAGTGCAAACTGCCTCAGTACTCCACTGGAATGTCAACCTAGAGTGGGGCTTGAACCCACGTCCTTCTGACTCAGAGTGCGAGAGTGCTACCACTGAGCCAAGGCTGACATAAAGACTGAACTGGGGAATCTGTAAAAATTGGTCAAGGGAGGGGGATGAGAAAGATTTGGCGGTATAAGTATTTTTGCATTTTAATTTAACAGTCAGAAGGACATAGGTTGAAGTTTAAAAAAAAATTCCAGAGTTTATTATAAAAAACACCAGCTTGGTGGCAGATAATTAATCACAGGCAGTAGTTCAATCATGGGGATACAGACGAATAATAAACTGTTTGACCTTTGCTCCTGTAGTTTATAGCATCTGAATTTCTCAAAAGGATTGATTTGTAATTCGCTGCTGTCCCTCTTGTAATCCCTTTCTAATCCTTATGTTATTCGATTTGTGTACAGTCTTCAGAACAGGATTTAAGCAAGCAGATCAGACCTGTGTACAGTACAATTCTGTGCCCATACTGATTTGATAACAACTTGATTAACTAATTGTTTAAATTTTGTTTGGGTTATCTAGTTATCTGACACATCTGGCAGCCCATTACCATCCTTAAGAACTTCTAAACTAAACTACTGAGAAAGGCACATAAATAAAATATTTATTCACCTAACATCATCTAGTTATGCAACCGATAAACAATGATTCACTGACATACGTTAACAAATAACCGGTCACATTACCAGACTTCACTAATTAGCTTGTAATTCAATAAAATTATATAAAAAAAGAACAAGGTGCAGAGTTATTACCTGTGTGTAGGCTCATATGCTCCAATAGAGAGTGCTTGGTGGTCAATGCCTTTCCACAAACTGTGCAGTGATAAGGACGCTCCCCGGTGTGCATTCGCTCGTGCACCTGCAGCGTGTGCTTCTGTGAAAATCCTTTACCACATTCAAAACACTTAAAAGGTCGCTCACCTACCGTGGAACAAAATATTTAAAAAATGCATGTTTAAATGTCATAATTTGCATTCAACCTTTGTGACCACAGAATTACGTGAAGCATTTTTGCTTCTTCTCTCTTGAAGGGGCTAACTTAGGAATAGGGGTAAGGCCATTTAATTCCTCGAGCCTGTTACGCCATTCAATTAGATCATGGCTGATCTGTATCTTAACTCTATCTACTTGCCTTGGTTCCGTAACCCATAATACTCTTGCCTAACAAAAATCTATCAATCTCAGTTTTGAAATTTTCAGGTGAACCCCAGCCTCATCAGCTTTTTGGGGGAGAGAGTTCCAGATTTCCACTACCCTTTGTGTGAAGAAGTGATTCCTGACATCACCCGTGAACTGCCTAGCTCTAATTTTAAGATTATACCCTCTTGTTCCAGACTCCCCCACGAGAGGAAATAGTTTCTCTCTATCTACCCTATCAACTCCTTTAATCATCTGAAACACCTCAATTAGATCACCCCTTAGTCTTCTATGTTCAAGGGAATGCAAGCTTAGTCGATGCAACAACTTGTATTGGAGTACAGTCCAGCAGATGACTGTGTCTCTCCAAATGCCTAATCTTCACGTGCAACTCTAGAGAGTGAATGTCTGTGTTTGACCATGGGGCAAACCACAGCTGAGCCCAATTTTGTCCTGAACCTTCCAGCAAATATTACTGGTGATCAGGAGCAGTAGCATTGGCTGTTCTTTCCTCTCCCTAGCCCAGGGCCACTGAGTCAACTGTAGACCCCCACTACTGCTGTGCTCGGCTGAGATCAGCCAACCCAGTGTAAAGCAGACACTGAACTTAACTGTGAGCTACCCTGGGGGCAAAGTCTATTTTCTTTTAAAACCAAAGGAAATTATTTGCATCAATAAAGTGTAAGGAAACAGCTTGAGCATATATGGAGAGTGCTGGATACCTCTCAGTCAATTACAAGCATCAATCCAATTGAGGAGTTCAAATAACACTGATAAATTGAGAGACTGAAACAAGAATAGCTTGCTCTCATCATCTGAATCCCAAGATTCGATTGTCTTAAATTCTTTGAGATATCTACTACTTAAAGTAACAAGGTCCACAAACAGCAAATAAGATAAATAACCAATAATCGCTTATGGTGATATTGGTGGGGGGATGAATATTGGCCAGGATACGAAGAGAACCTCCTGATCGTGATCGAAAAAAATAGCATGAGATCTTTCACGTCCACCTGAACAGGCAGACGGGGCCTAGTTTAATGTCTCATCTGAAAGACGACACCTCTGACAATGCAATACTTCCTCAGCACTGCACTGGAGATCGTGCCCATAATGGGCTTGAACTTTCTGTAGATTGACAGCTACTTATAAATCTCTGGCTCCTCCCCAAGGTCAGAAAAAACTAGCAGGAAATGACTGTTTTTCTTTATATTTTGAGGAAAAAAAGCCTCAAGACATGCTGCAGTTACAGGCATCGAACCACTGGTGGTGCGATTCGCCCAGATCGGCGCACAATTTTGTTTTCTTTCTATATGCAAAAAGACAACCCAGTTGATGGTGTAGTCGTAGCAGATGGATATTCTTTCCTCTGTCTACGTTTCTCTTATTGGTGACTATCGTATATTTATGGCCCCTAGTTTTGGACTCCCCCACAAGTGGAAACATCTTCTCTGTGTCTGCCCAATCGAACCCCTTCATAATTTTAAAGACCTCTGTCAGGTCACCTCTCAGTCTTTTCATTTCTAGAGAAAAGAGCCCCAGTCTGTTCATCCTTTCCTGATCGTTGTACAACAGCAAACTGGAAATTTAGTGATCAAAAGAAAAATCAGATTACCAGATAATTCAAACTAAGTAGCTTTGAATTAGAAAAAAAGTAGTCTGCATTACCAGGGCCATCAATTTAAAATCAAATTGCATTTTTATAAACTCATATTCCGGGATTTGTGTGTGTTTGGCAGATCGAATTCCATGCATCAGTTAGTGTTTGTATGAAAACTTATCAGGGCATTGATTAACATATGTTCCTTTTCTTACGTACTCAACTTTGTTTAAAGCCCAAGATGCACAGCAAAGCATTTGGCAGTAATAGGAAGGAGGGGTCGTAGGATATAGCCGGGGGTGGGGGGGGGGGATGGAGTTAGGTTTTAGAGCGTCGGAGGGGGTTTAGTAACACAGGATGAGGATCGGTCCTGAGGTTTGGCAGCACAGGTGATGGTCCAAGGGCCCAAAAGCACTGTGGAAGGGAAACATGGGTTTTGACAGATCTGGGGAATGGAATATGAGGTCTATCAGCCTAGATGGAGGGTCCGATGGTCTAATGCTGCTAGAATGGAGGAAAAAGTATTTGGAAGAAGGTGGAAAACAATCTCCCCAGAGACAGTGTTCTTTCATTGTTTTTTGAAGAACAAATTTATGGTGTCAGACACAGTAAATAAGTAGATGGCTGTTTTAATAAGCATAAATTGCACATACAGTATAAGCAATCCTTAGTAGATACATCGTTTGTAACAAAATGACCATATAAAATATTTGAAAGTTCATGTTTCCATGTGGGTTTTGAGTGTGGGAGTGGGAGGTTCTGGAAAGGAGCATCTAAGCCTTTTTATTACTGTAGTGACTTGCAGTCCACTTGTTCAATGGATAGTCATTGTATGTTAATTAGGGAAATTCTTCCATATCATTGTTTCAGTGCTATCCCAACCACAAAACAAAAAAAAGTTATTCATGTGTTCAGGATAACTTTCGGAACCTGTACATTTCCGGGCCAACGAGGAAGGAGGCATTGCTGGACTTGGTTCTAGGGAATGAGGCGGGCCAAGTGGAGCAAGTGTATGTGGGGGTGCATTTAAGGAACAGCGATCATAGTATCATAAGGTTTAGAATAGCTATGGAAAAGGACATGGACCACTCTAAAGTAAAAATACACAATTGGAGGAGGATCAATTTCAATGGGATGAGAACAGATCTGGCCCGGGTAAATTGAAATCAAAGATTGTCAGGCAAAACTGTAATTGAACAGTGGGCGGCCTTTAAGGAAGAGATGGCTCGGGTACAGTCTAGGCACATTCCCACGAGGCAGAAAGGTAGGGCTACTAAAGCCAGAGCTCCCTGGATGACAAAAGAGATAGAGAGTAAGATGAAATGAAAAAAAGGGGCATATGACAGATGCCAGGTTGATAACACAAGTGAGATATAGGAAGTTCAGAGGGGAAGTGAAAAAGGAAAAAAGAGGGGCAAAGAGAGAGAGTATGAGAATAGACTGGCAGGCAACATAAGAGGGAATCCAAAAGTCTTCTACAGGTATATAAATAGTAAACAGGTAGTAAGAGGAGGGGTGGGGCCGATTAGGGACCATAAAGGAGATCTACTCATGGAGGCAGAGGGGATGGCCGAAGTACTAAATGAGCGCTTTGCATCTGTCTTTACCAAGGAAGAAAATGCTGCCAGAGTCTCAGTAAAGGAGGATATAGTTGAGGTACTGGATGGGCTAAAAATTGACAAAGAAGTATTTGAAAGGCTAGCTGTATTTAAAGTAGATAAGTCACCTGGTCCGGATGGGATGCATCCTAGGTTGCTGAGGGAAGTAAGGGTAGAAATTGCGGAGGAACTGGCCATAATCTTCCAAACATCCTTAGATACGGGGGTGATGCCAGAGGACTGGAGAATTGCAAATGTTACACCCTTGTTGAAAAAAGGGTGTAAGGATAAACCCAGCAACTACAGGCCAGTCAGTTTAACCTCAGTGGTGGGGAAACTTTTAGAAACGATAATCCGGGACAAAATTAACAGTCACTTGGACGAGAGTGGATTGATTAGGGTAAGCCAGCATGGGTTTGTTAAAGGCAAATAGTGTTTAACTTACCTGATAGAGTTTTTTGATGAGGTAACAGAGAGGGTAGATGAGGGCAATGCAGCTGATGTGGTGTGTACAGACTTTCAAAAGGCATTTGATAAAGTGCTGCATGGTAGGTTTATCATCAGGATTGCAGCCCATGGAATAAAGGGGGCAGTAGCAACATGGATACAGAATTGGCTAAGTAACAGAAAAAAGAGTAGTGGTGAATGGTTGTTTTTCGGAGTGGAGGGAGGTGTACAGTGGTGTTCCCCGGGGTCAGTGCTGGGACCACTGCTTTTTTTGATATATATTAATGACTTGGACTTGGGTGTACAGGGCACAATTTCCAAATTTATAGAGGACAAAAAACTTGGAAGGGCAGTGAACAATGAGGAGGATAGTGATAGACTTCAAGAGGATACAGACGGGCTGGTGGCATGGGTGGACATGTGGCAGATGAAATTTAACACAGAAAAATGTGAAGTGAGGCATTTCGGTAGGAATAACAAGGTGAGGCAATATAAACTAGAGGGCACAACTGTAAAAGGGATGCAGGAACAGAGAGATCTGGGGGTATATGTACACAAATCGTTGAAGGTGGCAGGGCAGGTTGAGAAAGCGGTTAAAGCATACGGGATCATGGGCTTTATAAATAGAGGCATAGAGTACAAAAGTATGGAAGTTATGATGAACCTTTATAAGACACTGGTTCGGCCACAACTGGAGTATTGTGTCCAGTTTTGGGCACCGCACTTTAGGAAAGATGTGAAGGCCTTAGAGAGGGTGCAGAAGAGATTTACTAGAATGATTCCAGGGATGAAGGACTTTAGTTACGTGGATAGACTGGAGAAGCTGGGGTTATTCTCCTTGGAACAGAGACAGTTGCGAGGAGATTTGATAGAGGTATTCAAAATCATGAAGGGTGTAGACGGAGTAGATAGAGAGAAAATGTTCCCATTGGCAGAAGGGTCAAGAACCAGAGGACACAGATTTAAGGTGATTGGCAAAAGAAGCAAAGGTAACATGAGGAAAAACTTTTTTACACAGCGAGTGTTATGATCTGGAATGCTCTGCCCGAGTGGGTGGTGGAGGCAGATTCAATCACGGCCTTCTAAAAGGAACTGGATAAGTACTTGAAAGGAAAACATTTGCAGGACTACGGGGAAAGGGCGGGGGAGTGGGACTAGCTGGATTGCTCGTGTAGAGCCGGCGCAGAATCGATGGGCCGAATGGCCTCCTTCCGTGCTGTAACCTTTCTATGATTCTATGATTGCTTACCTGTGTGTGTCCTTCGATGTATGGCCAAGAAGTGGTGATTTTTAAAAACTTTGTTACAGTCTTCGCATCTAGCCTCCACATCCGGATACTTTCTCTTCCTCCCTCGTTTCCTTACTTCTTCCTGTTCCTCCTCTACCGTGCCAAGCTTGTATCCCATTAACTTAATAGGCCTTTGAATTCTACGGTTGCTATAGCGGCTACGACTCACCAGTGCTGCTATTTTATGTTCATAATCTTCTGTCTGGGAATCTGCGTCAGCATCAGTATCACAACGGTCTTCTGGTTCTAATGCCTTACAGCTTTGTCTGCCTTCACTCGCAACCTTACTGCTCGTTTTACAATTGGTTTCCTCTGCAGGTTGTTCAAATTTGCTTTGATGTTCTTGTGGGTCAGTTGGAGTCCCACTGTCAACTTCACTCCTTTCTGCTTGCACCTGCTCACATTTTCGAGGCCTTCCCCTCTTGCGTTTTGGCTTTGAGGGCTGATCTTCATCAACTTTGGGTTCCACAACTACTACTTTAATTCCATTAGAAGCCAACGATAGCTTAACATGTAAATGGTTGTGCTGATAGTCTGAGTATGCTTTTATCAAATCATTCACTTTCAGAACCTCAGCAGTGGTCACGATGTGCTCAATGGACTTTTCAGTTACATTCAGTCGGCCAGTGTATATGAATTCCAGCACAGTGCTGAACGTGTCTGCAGCCATTCCATCTAGCATATAAATAGCCTGGCCTTGCTGGTGCTCATCAGCAAACATCAGAGAGAAATACTCGCTGCTGGCAGCAAGCAGTGCTTTGTGAGCTTTGAAGTGAACATCCTCAACAATTAGAGTGATATCACACAAGAAATCTCTTTTTCTTTGTTCTTCAAAGTTGGTTAGAACAGTATCCTTGTGAGTCTTAGATTGGATGACAAGAGAAGAGGGAGGTGGGACACCAGGCAATGTCTCGGCCATCTTGGTGATACTCAGTCAAACATACTTCTGACTGGCATACCTACTAATAAAAAAAAACATAAGTAGTAAAACCCTTACTCATTCACGTTCACAAAATAAGCATACCTTGTTTAAGTAACACAACTACATGTATTACTAAAAGTATCGCCAATAGGGTTACTTAGTATTTGTGATGTTTGTCACATAGATTTCGATTCAAGCAGCAATGCAGATCTCAGATCACATTTGTGTTTGTGTTCTGCTTGGTATCAATGTGGTACAGAAAAAAAATTACATGTCCTCCAACATGCAGAGTGTGCCACTCTTAACTCATCATCTTAAATTGTTCTTTCCTTCTGTGGCAGGCCGATAGTCGCCAGTACTTCATCTCAGTGCTTTATAGCTCAACATGCTTTCTCCAGATGCAAGTCAAGTTTGGAAGAACAAAATCTGTAATTGTACTGCTGGGTATTTTTCATATTCAAGAGGACATAGTTAGAAATTTCACTAAATATTATGCTTCAGTGAAATCCTAGGGACAACAGTGAATTGCGATATGCTCTATGTAATTATTGCATGCTGAAACAAAAGCATGCATCCTTCATTAACTCATAGGCTGCCCAACTATACGTTAAATTCCAAATATAAATTGTGATATAATCTAATGAACCTTTCATTTAGTATGCTATAATCTTACATCCATTTCCCCTTGTTTGAGATCACTCAATCACTGGAACAAGTGGAACAGCAGAATTGTATTCCAGCACAATCTGTAACCTCATGGCCCGGCATATTCCTCACTCTACCATTACCAACAAGCCAGGGGATTAACCCTGGTTCAATGAGGAGTGTAGAAGAGCATGCCAGGAGCAGCACCAGGCGTACCTAAAAATGAGGTGCCAACCTGGTGAAGCTACAACTCAGGACTACATGCCTGCTAAACAGCAGAAGCAACATGCTATAGATAGAGCTAAGCGATTCCACAACCAACGGATCAGAACAAAGCTCTGCAGTCCTGCCACATCCACTCATGAATGGTAGTGGACAATTAAACAACTAACGGGAGGAGGAGGCTCTGCAAACACCCCCATCCACAATGATGGCGGAGTCCAGCACGTGAGTGCAAAAGACAAGGCTGAAGCATCTTCAGCCAGAAGTGCTGAGCAGATGATCCATCTCAGCCTCCTCCCCACCATCACAGAAGCCAGTCTTCAGCCAATTCGATTCACTCCACATGATATCAAGAAACGGCTGAGTGCACTGGATACAGCAAAGGCTATGGGCCCCGACAACATCCTGGCTGTAGTGCTGAAGACTTGTGCTCCAGAATTAGCTGTGCCTCTAGCTAAAATGTTCCAGTATAGCTACAACACTGGCATCTACCCGACAATGTGGAAAATTGCCCAGGTATGTCCTGTCCACAAAAAGGAGGACAAATCCAATCCGACCAATTACCGCCCCATCAGTCTACTCTCAATCATCAGCAAAGTGATGGAAGGTGTCATCGACAGTGCTATCAAGCGGCACTTACTCACCAATAACCTGCTCACCGATGCTCAGTTTGGGTTCCGCCAGGACCACTCGGCTCCAGACCTCATTACAGCCTTGGTTCAAACATGGACAAAAGAGCTGAATTCCAGAGGTGAGGTGAGAGTGACTGCCCTTGACATCAAGGCAGCATTTGACCGAGTGTGGCACCAAGAAGCCCTAGTAAAATTGAAGTCAATGGGAATCAGGGGGAAAACTCTCCAGTGGTTGGAGTCATACCTAGCACAAAGGAAGATGGTAGTGGTTGTTGGAGGCCAATCATCTCAGCCCCAGGGCTTTGCTGCAGGAGTTGCTCACGGCAGTGTCCTAGGCCCAACCATCTTCAGCTGCTTCATCAATGACCTTCCCTCCATCATAAGGTCAGAAATGGGGATGTTCACTGATGATTGCACAGTGTTCAGTTCCATTCACAACCCCTCAAATAATGAAGCAGTACGAGGCTTGGGCTGATAACTGGCAAGTAACATTCGCGCCAGACAAGTGCCAGGCAACGACCATCTCCAACAAGAGAGAGTCTAACCACCTCCCCTTGACATTCAACGGCATTACCATCCCCGAATCCCCCACCATCAACATCCTGGGGGTCACCATTGACCAGAAACTTAACTGGACCAGCCATATAAATACTGTGGCTACAAGAGCAGGTCAGAGGCTGGGTATTCTGTGGCGAGTGACTCACCTCCTGACTCCCCAAAGCCTTTCCACCATCTACAAGGCACAAGTCAGGAGTGTGATGGCATACTCTCCACTTGCCTGGATGAGTGCTGCAGCTCCAACACTCAAGAAGCTCGACACCATCCAGAACAAAGCAGCCCACTTGATTGGCACCCCATCCACCACCCTAAACATTCACTCCCTTCACCACCGGCGCACAGTGGCTGCAGTGTGTACCATCCACAGGATGCACTGCAGCAACTCGCCAAGGCTTCTTTGACAGCACCTCCCAAACCCGCAACCTCTACCACCTAGAAGGACAAGAGCAGCAGGCACGGGAACAACACCACTTCCAAGTCACACACCATCCCGACTTGGAAATATATCGCCATTCCTTCATCGTCGCTGGGTCAAAATCCTGGAACTCCCTTCCTAACAGCACTGTGGGAGAACTTTCGCCACACTGACTGCAGCGGTTCAAGAAGGCAGCTCACCACCACCTTCTCAAGGGCAATTAGGGATGGGCAATAAATGCCGGCCTCGCCAGCAACGCCCACATCCCATGAACGAATAAAAAAAAGTCAGTGTCTATCTACTCTGTCTCAGCCCTTCATAATTTTAAACACCTCTAACAAATTCTCCCTTAATCCTCTGTTCTAATGAAAAGAGGACAATCTTTTTTTTATTTGTTCATACCAGGCAACAGCCTAGTGAATTTGCACTGTACTGTCTCTATTGCCTCAACATTCTTCTTGTAGCGTGCAGCCCTAAACACAGTGCTCCAACTGTGGTCTTACTAAGGTTTTATGTAGATTCACCATTGCATCTTGACTTCTATATTCTATACCTCTTGCCATAAAACCCAGTAATCTATTAGCTTTTTTCAAAATAATGGCCCTAGCCACTTGAGATGCTGTTTTTGAACCTTGTGAACCTGAACTGCCAAATCCCTCTGCTCCTCAGTCTTATCCAATTTTCCCCCAAATTATAATTAAAAAAAAAAACAAAGTATATCACCTCACATTTGCTGGCATTGAATTCCATCTGCCACCTTTTTGCCCATTCCACATCTCATAGATATCCCCATGCAGCTTCCTTTTGTCCACAGAATTATTTACTATGCCTCCTATTTTAGCGTAGTCTACAAATTTGGACATCACTTCCTTTCGCCCTATTTTCAAATCATTAACATACACAATGAATAGAAGCAGTCCTGTGTGTTACCTTGTCAAAGGGGGATAGAATATAAAAACAAGGAGGTATTGCTGCAGTTATATAAGGTATTGGTGAGACCGCACCTGGAATACTGCATACAGTTTTGGTCTCCATACTTAAGAAAAGACATACTTGCTCTCGAGGCAGTACAAAGAAGGTTCACTCGGTTAATCCCGGGGATGAGGGGGCGCACATATGAGGAGAGGTTGAGTAGATTGGGACTCTACTCATTGGAGTTCAGAAGAATGAGAGGCGATCTTATTGAAACATATAAGATTGTGAAGGGTCTTGATCGGGTGGATGCAGTAAGGATGTTCCCAAAGATGGGTGAAACTAGAACTAGGGGGCATAATCTTAGAATAAGGGGCTGCTCTTTCAAAACTGAGATGAGGAGAAACTTCTTCACTCAGAGGGTGGTCGGTCTGTGGAATATGCTGCCCCAGGAAGCTGTGGAAGCTACATCATTAGATAAATTTAAAACAGAAATAGACAGTTTCCTAGAAGTAAAGGGAATTAGGGGTTATGGGGAGCGGGCAGGAAATTGGACATGAAGCTGAGTTCGGATCGGTCAATGCCCTGTGGGTGGCGGAGAGGGCCCAGGGGCTATGTGGCCGGGTCCTGCTCCGACTTCTTGTGTTCTTTAGATTTGTGGTTGGGATCAGATCAGCCATGATCTTATTGAATGGCGGAGCAGGCTCGAGGGGCCGATTGGCCTACTCCTGCTCCAATTTCTTATGTTCTTATGTTCTTATGTTCTCAAAGTCCATGTACACCACATCCACTGCACATTATAAATGCACTGCACTTAATTCTAGCAGCCCAAAATTACACTGCATATACATAACTCTTCTAAAGAAGCTTCTTAATAACTGAATTGGTGACTCTGCAGGCAAGTATTATAGTTCTAAGGTGCAACAAATTGTTGGCAGGAACATTTTTCACAATAATTGTTGTGTGGTACCTCCAAGTAACCAGTCAAGAGCCTAGACCAAAAACAGCAGAACATCACTCCTACTCGGCTCAATAAAAATAAATTAAACTTAAAATTTAGATCAGTCTGATTTTGTGAACAGTCCAAAATAAAACCAGAGTCATATCTTGGCACAAAAATTGAGAAAGTTCACAATGTTTAGATTTATTCTGAAAGTAACTAATTAGTAAATTATGAAATGTGTTTTTTTTTAAATGACAACTTCAAGTCAATTTGCTTCAAAAGTGTTTTTGTTCAAGAGAGTATGTTTTCTAAGCAACAACTGAGTTATTTTTAGGTTAGAAAAAATATGAAAAAATTGTTTCTCCTGTTGTAATTTTCACCCCATTTTATTCACTTTCAAATCTTTTTGTTCTCCCTTGACCAGGAAGGTGACGTGGTCTTGACTTTTTTTTTACTACCAGCATCGTCATGTTACACTAGTTCACTGGAGATACAGTTTTCATAGCAGGACCAACACCGCTATCAACCCCACCCCCTCCGCCGCCCCAAAGAGCAGTCTTACTTTACTACCACAAAATGTGCTATCTGGGAGTTTGAAAACTAACAGAGGGCAAGAGAGGCTGAATGACAGGCGAGAGAGGGATCAATGTCTTTTAAATTAGTGCTGCTGCCAATTGCAGTCCTAACTTCGGTAGAAATGTAATATAATCGAGATGATGTTAGGGCCTATGGCAACAGGGAACATCACCTCAGAGATGAGTTTTTTGCCATGCCTACAGCCATTTCTTTCTGGCCATCGACTGTCTGAACACTGCATGTTTTGCAATGTTGGCCTGTACTGTCAGGCATCAGGCGGTTCATGGCCAGAAATGAAAACTTCAATTACAACTTTTAAACAATTATGCTAAGTATAAGATTATACATGGTTAATTGTTTCATTGTTGCAGCCAGCACTGTGAAATATGGCCCACAATGTGAATGGAGTGGATTCCACAGCACCAAATGCACAGCACATTTCAGAACTGCTCGAAGTAGAATTCTGCAATATAAAGGAACGTCAATTCCAGTACTCTGAATGGAAGCCCAACACTCTACAAATAGAAGTACTAAAGCGTAGCAGTCACAGGTCATTCTCAGATTTTTTCTGTGCATTATACAATCTTTCCTGTATTGCCTTGATGATTTCCTTGTACATACATGTGAGAACATAGAGAAAAGCAAGGAAACATTTCATCTGCTTTCATAGTTTCTTGGTGTGTAAAGAAAGTTACAGTATAACATTTACAAAAATGTTTCCCTGTATCTTGCCTATCTTCATACATATACATCCACAAACATATATAATAAACACTTCACACATTCATTTCTTTTGTTAATTCATCAAAACTCCTTTCTTCTTGCCATAGGTTAGAAACCCTTTGAAATGAGAACAATCTGCAAACTTTATTCTTGACCAAATCTCATAAAACTTTTAAAAGTGAATTACTCTGAGCTTCAATTCTAAGGCTCAATATACCTCATTCCCTGACAAAAGCATAGCTTGCTGACTTACCTTGTCCCAGGCTACTTGCTTACAATTAATCTCCTTTTACCAGGTCACCCCATTGGACTAGACCATGTACTTGTTGCCCCACCTTAAATCCACCTCCCAGTCTCCCATTTACAGCACGCTTGGGCGATACAATCAGAATCAGGAGCAGTAATATTTACATCACTCTGGTACAATAACAAAATCCAAATATTGACACAGAACGCTTTCTAAGCACTACAAGCTTCCTGCTTCAAATCAAAATGCTACCATGTCTTTTACATCATCACCAAATGAAATCAAAAGGCTGTCAGGCCTTCTTGTTAGAAACTGCAATGTTCCACTCCTTAAAATCACTATTGGATCGTCTCTGTCAGCTCAAAAATCATCTTGCCAATTATAGAAACCTTGTGGATATGCTTCTACGTGTGACATTTTAGTAATTCGCAGCAGCATGATGACCAACAAGTGTGTGTTCATAACAGTGAAGAATCACCATTATGTCACCCTGCCTCCAGCCCTTTCAGATTTCTTATGGGAATGTAAGATGGTAAGATAAATGTGCAATATCTTTTGTTAAAAAAAAATCAGGAATTAACAACAAAATAAGACTTTTTTTCACAAAAAGGGATCCAGTGAAGGAAGCAAACAAGAGACTAAGTTTAACTGACTGCACTTCAGGAGTTTCCAGTCTTTAGTTACAAAAGTTTAAATATGAAATTATGATTCCCTCTTCCCTTCTTTCTCCCCCCTCCTTGGGCCTATTAAAATTGTTTTATTTCATGATCGATTTGTACTTAACATACTAACACGTTATCTACTTTTAATGTAACCCAAAATAAGCTGTATTAGTCCCAGAATTACAGAGAGTTATTTTAATTTTTCAGAAATAGAATTTTTAGCATTGAGGACTACGATGGCATTTTTATGTCACTACAAGTTGAGGGGAGTTTTTTCTGCAGGGAGGAGACACAGATGTTATTCTGAAAGCACACACGTTCAGATTTTGCAGCAGTTACAATGTATGATACAAAACACGTATCCTGCATTCTGAAAGAAGAAGAAATTCAGTACTCAAAAGGGAGAAGAAACAAAAGTACAACTCAGAATTTAGGTGGGCAGGAGTGAGCTAGGATCATCTTTCAAGTGAACAAAAAAGAACCTGAAACACACCATCCACTCTAAATTAACCAAGCTCAAATTAGAAACTGAAACTTCTCCTTCAGGGAACACTATATTCTTCTGAAGAGTGTGACATGTTATCTCCAAGAGCATCCCCCAATGGTTCAGTTGGTAAAGGCACTATCTAGTGTGGAACTGAGCCTTACAGACCAGGAAGGATTCAGGTTCAATTCATAGTCTGTACTGATTTAGCTGATCTCTGCTGGAGTGGTACTAAGGATGCTACAGCTGGCTTCAGTGCCTCTGGTCTAGGCATCGGGAGGGGAAAAAAATGCCAGGGCACCCACTCCTGGTCAATATCTAATAAATTGCACTCGAATTGTGTGGACGTAAATACCAGTGAGAACAAGATTGGGGTCACAGTAATGCTCCTTTTGGTTGACTATCCAGCTGACACTCAGCATTTAGGCAGAAATACGAAGAATGGTCACTTGGGCGATTAAAAGACAACAGCTGTTCCCCACGGAACTGTACCTCAGCATGAATAAGTACCCTCAAGAATGAAAGGGAGAAATTGGTGGAAATGTGTGTGCATTGTAAATTTGCTTTTTACATGCATGGACCATCACTCACTGAATATATTAAACATAGCCCATTACTCTGGTAGCAGTCCATTACTATTTCACACGTTTGTAAGTCGTAATTAATAAATGCACATACACGGGTGAATTAAATCAAATCTTCAATGCAGTAGAGGCAGTGAAACCAGTGTAATTTTCTAATATGGCATTTTAAAAAAATTTCAGAGGTCAAAAGTTAGTTGAAAAATATTAGCTCCCCTGATAGCTTAGCGAGTAAATGTACCTTGAGATGTGGCACTGAGTCACATAGACCAAGATGTTTCTTGATGCTGTTCTATGTCCATGCTGAGTTAGTTGATGTCAGCAATGGAGTGCTTCAGTTGGTGTGTGTCCCCAGACTAGAGAAAGGAGAAAGTAAATCAGTCAGGTTTCCTGTTCTAAATTGTTAACTATCACTTGCTTTGTTTTTGATGACCCCACTGACATATGCAAGATGGCCACTTGGGTGAGGTACTGGAGTGTTGGCCCTGCCCCATGGAACTATGCTCCACTCCAATATAAGTTACTAACTTCAGGAAAGTTGGGTTAAGGAGATTTTCTTTTTAAACTGGTCCCTTGTTTAATGTCCTTCTTTCTGTTTCTCCTCTCTTGTGTTCCTCTCCCTCAACCCTTCTGCTGTCTTTTTCTGTTCTCCTCTCCAGCTCTTCCTCCCTCTGTTCCTCTCCCTACTCTTCTCTTTCCCGTCTCCTCTCTTCCCATGTTTTCTCATTTCTTCTCCACAGATGCTCATTTTTTCCTCATGTTGTCTTGCATTCTATTTAGTTCCTCTCCATTTTCCGTCCCTTTCTGTGTGTCCTTTTCATATTATCCTACATCTGCCTTTATTCCATCTCTTTCCATATCTTTGTCTGTTTTTCCCTGTCTATGTTGTCATGTCTTCCTGCATGTTCCTTTCCACATTATCCCATTGCTAAGTCTTTCTCCGTGTTCTCTCTCTGCCCCTTTTCACACAATCCCATCTTTCTTCTCGTTCTCTCTCTGCCCCTCTCCACATTACCCCATCTCTAAGTTTCTCTTTCTCCCTGTTCTCTCTCTGCCGTTTTTCATATCATCCTGTCGACATCTGACATTCTTTTTTCCATGTCTTATCTTTATGTCTGTTTTCCCATCTACCTTGTCATGTCTTTCTGTAAGTTCCTCTCTCCATAATCCCATCTCTCTCATTCTCCGTTCTCTCTCACTCCGTTTTTGCTCTCTGCCCCTCTCCACATTTTCACACATAAGTTTATCCCTGTTCTCTCATACTCCATTCTCTCACTCCATTCTTGCTCTCTGCCCCTCTCCACATTATCACATCTTAGTTTATCCCTGTTCTCTCACTGTCCTCTCTCTGCCCCTCTCCACATTATCCAATCTAAGTCACTCTTTTTCCCTGTTCTCTCTCTGCTTCCACCCATTGTCTCATCTCTGTCTGTCTTTTTCCTGCTCTCTCACTGCCCCTCTCCACATCATCCCATTTGTCACTCTTTTTGCCTGTTTTCCCCTTCCATTTCTGCAACACCACGTTATCCCATTTCTAAGTCTCTTTCCCTCACCACATTACCCCATGTATCTTTACGCCTGCTCTCTCAGCCCCTTCACATCCTACTTGTTTTCCCTGTTCTCTCTGCCCCTCTCCACATTATCCCACATCTCTCTCTATCCCATGCCTATGTCTCTCTCCCTCTCTATCCCATAACTATCTATCCCATGTCTGTCTGTTTATCTCATGTTTGCCCCTCTCTATCCCATGACTGTCCCTCTCTCTCTCTCACCCATGACTGTCCCTCTCTCTCTCTCTAACCCATGACTGTCCCTCTCTATCTATCCCATGTCTGTCCATCGATCTATCCCATGTCTGCCCCTCTCTCTATCCCATGTCTGCCCCTCTCTCTATCCCATGTCTGCCCCTCTCTCGATCCCATGTCTGCCCCTCTCTCGATCCCATGTCTGCCCCTCTCTCGATCCCATGTCTGCCCCTCTCTCGATCCCATGTCTGCCCCTCTCTCGATCCCATGTCTGCCCCTCTCTCTCTCTATCCCAAGTCTGCCCCTCTCTCTCTCTATCTGCTAATGTAACACCGTTATTTAAAAAGGGTAGTAGGCAGAAGGCTGGAAATTATAGGCCAGTTAGCTTAACATCTGTGGTGGGTAAAATTTTGGAGTCTATTATTAAGGAGACAGTAACGGAACATTTAGATAAGCATAATTTAATAGGACAAAGTCAGCATGGCTTTATGAAGGGGAAGTCATGTCTGACAAATTTGCTTGAGTTCTTTGAGGATATAACGGACAGGGTGGATAAAGGGGAACCAGTGGACATAGTGTATTCAGACTTCCAGAAGGCATTCGACAAGGTGCCACATAAAAGATTATTACTTAAGATA
Organism: Heptranchias perlo; assembly: GCF_035084215.1. NCBI lineage: Eukaryota > Metazoa > Chordata > Chondrichthyes > Hexanchiformes > Hexanchidae > Heptranchias > Heptranchias perlo. The sequence continues at coordinate 111,976,820 of NC_090329.1, forward strand.
AAAAATAACGGGATTGGTGGTAATATTCTGGCATGGGTGGAGGATTGGTTATCGAACAGGAAGCAGAGAGTTGGGATAAATGGTTCATTTTCGGACTGGCAACCAGTAACCAGTGGTGTTCCACAGGGGTCGGTGCTGGGTCCCCAACTCTTTACAATCCATATTAACGATTTGGAGGAGGGGACCGAGTGCAACATATCAAAATTTGCAGATGATACAAAGATGGGAGGGAAAGTAGAGAGTGAGGAGGACATAAAAAACCTGCAAGGGGATATAGACAGGCTGGGTGAGTGGGCGGAGATTTGGCAGATGCAATATAATATTGGAAAATGTGAGGTTATGCACTTTGGCAGGAAAAATCAGAGAGCAAGTTATTTTCTTAATGGCGAGAGACTGGAAAGTACTGCAGTACAAAGGGATCTGGGGGTCCTAGTGCAAGAAAATCAAAAAGTTGGTATGCAGGTGCAGCAGGTGATCAAGAAAGCCAACGGAATGTTGGCTTTTATTGCTAGGGGGATAGAATATAAAAACAGGGAGGTATTGCTGCAGTTATATCGGGGTTTGGTGAGACCGCACCTGGAATACTGCATACAGTTTTGGTCTCCATACTTAAAAGACATACTTGCTCTCGAGGCAGTACAAAGAAGGTTCACTCGGTTAATCCCGGGGATGAGGGGGCGGACATATGAGGAGAGGTTGAGTAGATTGGGGCTCTACTCATTGGAGTTCAGAAGAATGAGAGGCGATCTTATTGAAACATATAAGATTGTGAAGGGGCTTGATCGGGTGGATGCAGTAAGGATGTTCCCAAAGATGGGTGAAACTAGAACTAGGGGGCATAATCTTAGAATAAGGGGCTGCTCTTTCAAAACTGAGATGAGGAGAAACTTCTTCACTCAGAGGGTGGTAGGTCTGTGGAATTTGCTGCCCCAGGAAGCTGTGGAAGCTACATCATTAGATAAATTTAAACAGAAATAGACAGTTTTCTCGAAGTAAAGGGAATTAGGGGTAATGGGGAGCGGGCAGGAAATTGGACATGAAGCTGAGTTCGGATCGGTCAATGCCCTGTGGGTGGCGCAGAGGGCCCAGGGGCTGTGTGGCCGGGTCCTGCTCCTACTTCTTGTGTTCTTTAGATTTGTGGTTGGGATCAGATCAGCCATGATCTTATGAATGGCGGAGCAGGCTCGAGGGGCCGATTGGCCTACTCCTGCTCCAATTTCTTATGTTCTTATCCCAAGTCTGCCCCTCTCTCTCTCTATCCCAAGTCTGCCCTTCTCTCTCTCTATCCCAAGTCTGCCCCTCTCTCTCTCTATCCCAAGTCTGCCCCTCTCTCTCTCTGTCCCATGTCTGCCCCTCTCTCTCTCTATCCCATGTCTGCCTGTCTCTCCCTATCCCATGTCTGCCCCTTTCTCTATCCCATGTCTGCCCCTCTCTTTCTCTCTCTCAATCCCATGTCTGCCCCTCTCTCTCTCTACCCCATATCTGCCCCTCTCTCTATCAATCCCATGTCTGCCCCTCTCTCTCTCTCTCTATCCCATGTCTGTCCCCCTCTCTCCATCGATCCTATGTCTGCCCCCCTATCTCTCGATCTATCCCATGTCTGCCCCTCTCTCTCGATCCCATGTCTGCCCCCCTCTCTCTCTATCTATCCCATGTCTGCCCCTCTCTCTCTCTCTCTCTCTATCCCATGTCTGACCCCCTCTCTATCTATCCCATGTCTGCCCCCCTCTCTCTATCTATCCCATGTCTGACCCTCTCTCTCTCTCTCTATCCCATGTCTGCCCCTCTCTCTCTCTCTCTATCCCATGTCTGCCCCCCTCTCTCTCTATCTATCCCATGTCTGCCCCTCTCTCTTTCTATCCCATGTCTGCCCCTCTCTCTCTCTCTATCCCATGTCTGCCCCTCTCTATCTATCCCATGTCTGCCCCTCTCTCTATCCCATGTCTGCCCCTCTCTCTCTCTCTCTATCCCATGTCTGCCCCTCTCACTCTCTATCCCATGTCTGCCCCTCTCTCTCTCTCTCTCCCATGTCTGCCCCTCTCTCTCTATCCCATGTCTGCCCCTCTCTCTCTCTATCCCATGTCTGCCCCCCTCTCTCTCTATCTATCCCATGTCTGCCCCTCTCTCTTTCTATCCCATGTCTGCCCCTCTCTCTCTCTCTATCCCATGTCTGAGCCTCTCTCTCCATTTTTCCCATGTCTACCCCTTTCTCTATCCCATGTCTGCCCCTCTCTCTCTCTCTATCCCATGTCTGCCCCTCTCTCTCTCTCTCTCTCCCATGTCTGCCCCTCTCTCTCTATCTATCCCATGTCTGCCCCTCTCTCTCTCTCTCTATCCCATGTCTGCCCCTCTCTATCTATCCCATGTCTGCCCCTTTCTCTATCCCATGTCTGCCCCTCTCTCTCTCTCTATCCCATGTCTGCCCCTCTCTCTCCATCTATCCCATGTCTACCCCTCTCTCTCTATCCCAAGTCTGTCTCTCTCTATCACAGGACTGCCCCTCTCTCTATCCCATGTCTGCCCCTCTCTATCTATCCCATGTCTGCCTCTCTCTCTATTCCAAGTCTGCCCCCCTCTATCTATCCCATGTATGCCCCCTCTCTCTCTCCCATGTCTGCCCCTCTCTCTCCCATGTCTGCCCCCTCTCTCTCTCCCATGTCTGCCCCTCTCTCTCTATCCCATGTCTACCCCCGCTCTCTCTCTCTCTCTATCCCATGTCTACCCCCTCTCTCTCTATCCCATGTCTACCCCCCCTCTCTCTCTCTCTATCCTATGTCTGCCCCTCTCTCTCCCATGTCTGCCCTCTCTCTATCCTATGTATGCCCCCCTCTCTCTCCCATGTCTGCCCCTCTCTCTCTCCCATGTCTGCTCCTCTCTCTCTCTCTATCCCATGTCTGCTCCTCTCTCCATCCCATGTCTGCCCCTCTCTCTCTATCCCATGACTGACCCCCTCTCTCCCCCCCTCTCTCTCCATCTATCCCATGTCTGCCCCCCCCTCTCTCTCTCTATCCCATGTGTGCCACTCTCTCTCTCTCTCTCTATCCCATGTCTGTCTCTCTCTCTCTCTCTATCCCATGTCTGCCCCCCTTCTCTCTCTCTCTATCCCATATCTGACCCTCTCTCTCTCTCTATCCCATGTCTGACCCTCTCTCTCTCTCTATCCCATGTCTGACCCTCTCACTCTCTCTTTCCCAGGACTGACTCTCTCTCTCTCTCTCTCTCTCTCCCATGTCTGCCCATCTCTCTCTCTCTCTATCCCATGTCTGCTCCGCTCGCTCTCTCTATCCCATGTCTGCTCCTCTCTCTCTATCCCATGACTGACCCCCTCTCTCCCCCTATCTCGCTCTCTCTATCCCATGTCTGCCCCCCTCTATCTATCCCATGTCTGCCCCCCCTCTATCTATCCCATGTCTGCCCCCCCTCTCTCTCTCTCTCTCTATCCCATGTCTGCCCCTCTCTCTCTCTCTCTATCCCATGTCTGTCTCTCTCTCTCTCTCTCTCCCATGTCTGCCCCTCTCTCTCTATCCCATGTCTACCCCTGCTCTCTCTCTCTCTCTATCCCATGTCTGCCCCCCCTCTATCTATCCCATGTCTGCCCCCCCTCTCTCTCTCTCTATCCCATGTCTGACCCTCTTTCTCTCTCTCCCATGTCTGACCCTCTCTCTCTCTCTCTCCCATGTCTGCCTCTCTCTCTCTATCCCATGTCTACCCCCGCTCTCTCTCTCTCTCTATCCCATGTCTACCCCCTCTCTCTCTATCCCATGTCTACCCCCCCTCTCTCTCTCTCTATCCTATGTCTGCCCCTCTCTCTCCCATGTCTGCCCTCTCTCTATCCTATGTATGCCCCCCTCTCTCTCCCATGTCTGCCCCTCTCTCTCTCCCATGTCTGCTCCTCTCTCTCTCTCTATCCCATGTCTGCTCCTCTCTCCATCCCATGTCTGCCCCTCTCTCTCTATCCCATGACTGACCCCCTCTCTCCCCCCCTCTCTCTCCATCTATCCCATGTCTGCCCCCCCTCTCTCTCTCTATCCCATGTCTGCCACTCTCTCTCTCTCTCTCTATCCCATGTCTGTCTCTCTCTCTCTCTCTATCCCATGTCTGCCCCCCTTCTCTCTCTCTCAATCCCATATCTGACCCTCTCTCTCTCTCTATCCCATGTCTGACCCTCTCTCTCTCTATCCCATGTCTGACCCTCTCACTCTCTCTTTCCCAGGACTGACTCTCTCTCTCTCACTCTCTCTCCCATGTCTGCCCATCTCTCTCTCTCTCTATCCCATGTCTGCTCCGCTCGCTCTCTCTATCCCATGTCTGCTCCTCTCTCTCTATCCCATGACTGACCCCCTCTCTCCCCCTCTCTCGCTCTCTCTATCCCATGTCTGCCCCCCTCGATCTATCCCATGTCTGCCCCCCCTCTATCTATCCCATGTCTGCCCCCCCTCTCTCTCTCTCTCTCTATCCCATGTCTGCCCCTCTCTCTCTCTCTCTATCCCATGTCTGTCTCTCTCTCTCTCTCTATCCCATGTCTGCCGCCCTTCTCTCTCTCTCTATCCCATGTCTGACCCTCTCTCTCTCTCTCCCATGTCTGACCCTCTCTCTCTCTCTCCCATGTCTGACCCTCTCTCTCTCTCTCCCATGTCTGACCCTCTCTCCCTCTCTCTATCCCATGTCTAACCCTCCCTCTCTCTCCATCCCATGTCTGACCCTCTCTCTCTCTCTATCCCATGTCTGACCCTCTCTCTCTCTCTCTCTCTCTCCCATGTCTGACCCTCTCTCTCTCTGTCTCCCATGTCTGACCCTCTCTCTCTCTATCCCATGTCTGACCCTCTCTCTCTCTCTCTCTTTCCCATGTCTGACCCTCTCTCTCTCTCTCTCTCTATCCCATGTCTGACCCTCTCTCTCTCTCTCTATCCCATGTCTGACCCTCTCTCTCTCTCCCATGTATGACCATCTCTCTCTCTCCCATGTATGACCCTCTCTCTCTCCCATGTCTGACCCTCTCTCTCTCTCTATCCCATGTCTGACCCTCTCTCTCTATCCCATGTCTGACCCTCTCTCTCTCTATCCCATGTCTGACCCTCTCTCTCTCTCTATCCCATGTCTGACCCTCTCTCTCTATCCCATGTCTGACCCTCTCTCTCTCTCTATCCCATGTCTGACCCTCTCTCTCTATCCCATGTCTGACCCTCTCTCTCTCTATCCCATGTCTGACCCTCTCTCTCTCTCTCCCATGTCTGACCCTCTCTCTCTATCACATGTCTGACCCTCTCTCTCTCTATCCCATGTCTGACCCTCTCTCTCTCTCTCTCTATCCCATGTCTGATCCTCTCTCTCTCTCTCTATCCCATGTCTGACCCTCTCTCTCTCTCTATCCCATGTCTGACCCTCTCTCTCTATCCCATGTCTGACCCTCTCTCTCTCTATCCCATGTCTGACCCTCTCTCTCTCTCTGTCCCATGTCTGACCCTCTCTCTCTATCCCGTGTCTGACCCTCTCTCTCTCTCTCTCTCTGTCTGTCCCATGTCTGACCCTCTCTCTCTCTCTATCCCATGTCTGCTCCTCTCTCTCTCTCTATCCCATGTCTGCTCCTCTCTCCATCCCATGTCTGCCCCTCTCTCAATCCCATGACTGACCCCCTCTCTCCCTCTCTCTCTCTCTCTATACCATGTCTGCCCCCCCTCTCTCTCTCTCTATCCCATGTCTGCCCCTCTCTCTCTCTCTCTCTATCCCATGTCTGACTCTCTCTCTCTCTCTATCCCATGTCTGACCCTCTCTCTCTCTATCCCATGTCTGACCCTCTCTCTCTCTCTATCCCATGTCTGACCCTCTCTCTCTCTATCCCATGTCTGACCCTCTCTCTCTCTATCCCATGTCTGACCCTCTCACTCTCTCTTTCCCAGGACTGACTCTCTCTCTCTCTCTATCCCATGTCTGACCCTCCCTCTCTCTCTCTCCCATGTCTGACCCTCTATCTCTCTCTCTCCCATGTCTGACCCTCTATCTCTCTCTCTCCCCCATGTCTGACCCTCTCTCTCTCTCTCTCTCTCTATCCCATGTCTGACCCTCTCTCTCTATCCCATTTGTAAACAATTTTACAACACCAAGTTATAGTCCAACAAATTTATTTTAAATTCCACAAGCTTTCGGAGGCTTCCTCCTTCTCTTTCCACACCGTTCACCTCCGAAAGCTTGTGGAATTGAAAATAAATTTGTTGGACTATAACTTGGTGTTGTAAAATTGTTTACAATTATCAACCCCAGTCCATCACCGGCATCTCCACATCATCTCTATCCCATGTCTGACCCTCTCCCTCCCTATCCCATGTCTGACACTCTCTCTCTCTCTCTCTCATGTCTGACCCTCTCTCTCTCTCTCTATCCCATATCTGACAGTCTCTCTCTCTCCATATATCCCATGTCTGACCCTCTCTCTCTCTCTATCCCATGTCTGACCACCTCTCTCTCTCCATCCCATGTCTGCCCCTCTCTCTCTCTCTCTCTATCCCATGTCTGCCTCTCTCTCTCTCTCTATCCCATGTCTGCCCCTTTCTCTATCCCATGTCTGCCCCTCTCTCTCTATCCCATGTCTGCCCCTCTCTCTCTCTCTCTCTCTCTCCCATGTCTGCCCCTCTCTCTCTCCATCTATCCCATGTCTACCCCTTTCTCTCTATCCCATGTCTGCCTCTCTCTCTCTCTCCCATGTCTGCCCCTCTCTCTCTCTCTCTATCCCATGTCTGCCCCTCTCTATCGATCCCATGTCGGCCCCTTTCTCTATCCCATGTCTGCCCCTCTCTCTCTCTATCCCATGTCTGCCCCTCTCTCTCTCGATCTATCCCATGTCTACCCCTCTCTCTCTCGATCCCAAGTCTGTCTCTCTCCATCACAGGGCTGCCCCTCTCTCTTTCCCATGTCTGCCCCTCTCTTTCTATCGATCCCATGTATGCCCCCTCACTCTCTCCCTATCTATCCCATGTATGCCCCCTCTCTCTCTCCCATGTCTGCCCCTCTCTCTCCCATGTCTGCCCCTCTATCTCTCCCATGTCTGCCCCTCTCTCTCTATCCTATGTATGACCCCCCTCTCTCTCACTCCCATGTCTGCCCCTCTCTCTCTATCCCATGTCTACCCCCGCTCTCTCTCTCTATCCCATGTCTACCCCCTCTCTCTCTATCCCATGTCCACCCCCCCTCTCTCTCTCTCTATCCTATGTCTGCCCCTCTCTCTCCCATGTCTGCCCTCTCTCTATCCTATGTATGCCCCCCTCTCTCTCCCATGTCTGCCCCTCTCTCTCTCTCTCTCCCATGTCTGCCCCTCTCTCTCTCTCTATCCCATGTCTGACACACTCTCTCTCTCTCTCCCATGTCTGACCCTCTCTCTCTCTCTCCCATGTCTGACCCTCTCTCTCTCTCTCCCATGTCTGACCCTCTCTCTCTCTCTATCCCATGTCTGACCCTCTCTCTCTCTCTCTCTATCCCATGTCTGACCCTCTCTCTCTCTCTATCCCATGTCTGACCCTCTCTCTCTCTCTATCCCATGTCTGACCCTCTCTCTCTCTCTATCCCATGTCTGACCCTCTCTCTCTCTCTATCCCATGTCTGACCCTCTCTCTCTCTCTATCCCATGTCTGACCCTCTCTCTCTCTCTATCCCATGTCTGACCCTCTCTCTCTCTATCCCATGTCTGACCCTCTCTCTCTCTCTCTCTCTCCCATGTCTGACCCTCTCTCTCTCTCTATCCCATGTCTGACCCTCTCTCTCTCTCTATCCCATGTCTGACCCTCTCTCTCTCTCTATCCCATGTCTGACACTCTCTCTCTCTCTATCCCATGTCTGACACTCTCTCTCTCTCCCATGTCTGACCCTCTCTCTCTCTCTATCCCATGTCTGACACTCTCTCTCTCTCCCATGTCTGACACTCTCTCTCTCTCTCTCTCCCATGTCTGACCCTCTCTCTCTCTCTATCCCATGTCTGACACTCTCTCTCTCTCTCTCCCATGTCTGACCCTCTCTCTCTCTCTCTATCCCATGTCGGACACTCTCTCTCTCTCTCTCCCATGTCTGACCCTCTGTCTCTCTATCCCATGTCTGACCCTCTCTCTCTCTCTCTATCCCAGGTCTGACACTCTCTCTCTCTCTCTCCCATGTCTGACCCTCTCTCTCTCTCTATCCCATGTCTGACACTCTCTCTCTCTCTCTCTCCCATGTCTGACCCTCTCTCTCTCTATCCCATGTCTGACCCTCTCTCTCTCTCTCTATCCCATGTCTGACACTCTCTCTCTCTCTCTATCCCATGTCTGACCCTCTCTCTCTCTCTATCCCATGTCTGACACTCTCTCTCTCTATCCCATGTCTGACACTCTCTCTCTCTCTATCCCATGTCTGACACTCTCTCTCTCTCTCTCCCATGTCTGACCCTCTCTCTCTCTCTATCCCATGTCTGACCCTCTCTCTCTCTCTCTCTATCCCATGTCTGACCCTCTCTCTCTCTCTCTCTCCCATGTCTGACCCTCTCTCTCTCTCTCTCTCCCATGTCTGACCCTCTCTCTCTCTCTCCCATGTCTGACCCTCTCTCTCTCTCTCTCTATCCCATGTCTGACACTCTCTCTCTCTCTCTCCCATGTCTGACACTCTCTCTCTCTCTCTCCCATGTCTGACCCTCTCTTTCTCTCTATCCCATGTCTGACACTCTCTCTCTCTCTCTCCCATGTCTGACCCTCTGTCTCTCTCGATCCCATGTCTGACACTCTCTCTCTCTCTCTCCCATGTCTGACCCTCTCTCTCTCTATCCCATGTCTGACCCTCTCTCTCTCTCTATCCCATGTCTGACACTCTCTCTCTCTCTCTCCCATGTCTGACCCTCTCTCTCTCTCTCTCCCATGTCTGACCCTCTCTCTCTCTCTCTCCCATGTCTGACCCTCTCTCTCTCTATCCCATGTCTGACCCTCTCCCTCTCTCTCTATCCCATGTCTGACACTCTCTCTCTCTCTCTCCCATGTCTGACCCTCTCTCTCTCTCTATCCCATGTCTGACCCTCTCTCTCTCTATTCCATGTCTGACACTCTCTCTCTCTCTCTCTATCCCATGTCTGACACTCTCTCTCTCTCTCTCCCATGTCTGACCCTCTCTCTCTCTATCCCATGTCTGACACTCTCTCTCTCTCTCTATCCCATGTCTGACACTCTCTCTCTCTCTCTCCCATGTCTGACCCTCTCTCTCTCTCTCTCCCATGTCTGACCCTCTCTCTCTCTCTCCCATGTCTGACCCTCTCTCTCTCTCTATCCCATGTCTGACCCTCTCTCTCTCTCTCTATCCCATGTCTGACCCTCTCTCTCTCTCTCTCTATCCCATGTCTGACCCTCTCTCTCTCTATCCCATGTCTGACCCTCTCTCTCTCTCTCTCTATCCCATGTCTGACCCTCTCTCTCTCTCTATCCCATGTCTGACCCTCTCTCTCTCTCTCTCCCATGTCTGGCCCTCTCTCTCTCTCTCTATCCCATGTCTGACCCTCTCTCTCTCTCTCTCTCTCTCTCCCATGTCTGACCCTCTCTCTCTCTCTCTCTCTCCCATGTCTGACCCTCTCTCTCTCTCTCCCATGTCTGACCCTCTCTCTCTCTCTATCCCATGTCTGACACTCTCTCTCTCTCTCTCCCATGTCTGACCCTCTCTCTCTCTCTCTCCCATGTCTGACACTCTCTCTCTCTCTCTCCCATGTCTGACACTCTCTCTCTCTCTCTCCCATGTCTGACCCTCTCTCTCTCTATCCCATGTCTGACCCTCTCTCTCTCTCTCTATCCCATGTCTGACACTCTCTCTCTCTCTCTCCCATGTCTGACCCTCTCTCTCTCTCTATCCCATGTCTGACCCTCTCTCTCTCTCTCCCATGTCTGACCCTCTCTCTCTCTATTCCATGTCTGACACTCTCTCTCTCTCTCTATCCCATGTCTGACACTCTCTCTCTCTCTCTCCCATGTCTGACCCTCTCTCTCTCTATCCCATGTCTGACACTCTCTCTCTCTCTCTATCCCATGTCTGACACTCTCTCTCTCTCTCTCCCATGTCTGACCCTCTCTCTCTCTCTCTCCCATGTCTGACCCTCTCTCTCTCTCTCCCATGTCTGACCCTCTCTCTCTCTCTATCCCATGTCTGACCCTCTCTCTCTCTCTCTATCCCATGTCTGACCCTCTCTCTCTCTCTCTCTATCCCATGTCTGACCCTCTCTCTCTCTATCCCATGTCTGACCCTCTCTCTCTCTCTCTCTATCCCATGTCTGACCCTCTCTCTCTCTCTATCCCATGTCTGACCCTCTCTCTCTCTCTCTCCCACGTCTGGCCCTCTCTCTCTCTCTCTATCACATGTCTGACCCTCTCTCTCTCTCTCTCTCTCTCCCATGTCTGACCCTCTCTCTCTCTCTCTCTCTCCCATGTCTGACCCTCTCTCTCTCTCTCCCATGTCTGACCCTCTCTCTCTCTATCCCATGTCTGACACTCTCTCTCTCTCTCTCCCATGTCTGACCCTCTCTCTCTCTCTATCCCATGTCTGACACTCTCTCTCTCTCTCTCCCATGTCTGACACTCTCTCTCTCTCTCTCCCATGTCTGACCCTCTCTCTCTCTCTCTATCCCATGTCTGACACTCTCTCTCTCTCTCTCCCATGTCTGACCCTCTGTCTCTCTATCCCATGTCTGACCCTCTCTCTCTCTCTATCCCATGTCTGACACTCTCTCTCTCTCTCTCCCATGTCTGACCCTCTCTCTCTCTCTATCCCATGTCTGACACTCTCTCTCTCTCACTCCCATGTCTGACCCTCTCTCTCTATCCCATGTCTGACCCTCTCTCTCTCTCTCTATCCCATGTCTGACACTCTCTCTCTCTCTCCCATGTCTGACCCTCTCTCTCTCTCTATCCCATGTCTGACCCTCTCTCTCTCTCTCTCCCATGTCTGACCCTCTCTCTCTCTATCCCATGTCTGACCCTCTCTCTCTCTCTATCCCATGTCTGACACTCTCTCTCTCTCTCTCTCCCATGTCTGACCCTCTCTCTCTCTCTATACCATGTCTGACCCTCTCTCTCTCTCTCTCTCTCCCATGTCTGACTCTCTCTCTCTCTATCCCATGTCTGACACTCTCTCTCTCTATCCCATGTCTGACACTCTCTCTCTCTCCCATGTCTGACCCTCTCTCTCTCTATCCCATGTCTGACACTCTCTCTCTCTCTCTATCCCATGTCTGACACTCTCTCTCTCTCCCATGTCTGACCCTCTCTCTCTCTCCCATGTCTGACCCTCTCTCTCTCTCTCCCATGTCTGACCCTCTCTCTCTCTCTATCCCATGTCTGACCCTCTCTCTCTCTCTCTCTCTATCCCATGTCTGACCCTCTCTCTCTCTCTATCCCATGTCTGACCCTCTCTCTCTCTATCCCATGTCTGACCCTCTCTCTCTCTCTCTCTATCCCATGTCTGACCCTCTCTCTCTCTCTATCCCATGTCTGACCCTCTCTCTCTCTCTCTCCCATGTCTGGCCCTCTCTCTCTCTCTCTATCCCATGTCTGACCCTCTCTCTCTCTCTCTCTCCCATGTCTGACCCTCTCTCTCTCTCTCCCATGTCTGACCCTCACCAATGCCCTGAAGTTGTACAGGGCATTGGTGAGGCCACACTTGGAGTACTGTGTACAGTTCTGGTCACCCTATTATAGAAAGGATATTATTAAACTAGAAAGAGTGCAGAAAAGATTTACTAGGATGCTACCGGGACTTGATGGTTTGACTTACAGGGAGAGGTTAGACAGACTGGGACTTTATTCCCTGGAGAGTAGGAGGTTAAGGGGTGATCTTATAGAAGTCTATAAAATAATGAGGGGCATAGATAAGGTCGATAGTCAAAATCTTTTCCCAAAGGTAGGGGAGTCCATAACGAGGGGGCACAGATTTAAGGTGAGAGGGGAGAGATACAAAAGGATCCAGAGGGGCAATTTTTTCACTCAAAGGGTGGTGAGTGTCTGGAACGAGCTGCCAGAGGCAGTAGTAGAGGCGGGTACAATTTTGTCTTTTAAAAAGCATTTGGACAGTTACATGGGGAAGATGGGTATCGAGGGATATGGGCCAAGTGCAGGCAATTGGGACTAGCTTAGTGGTATAAACTGGGCGACATGGACATGTTGGGCCGAAGGGCCTGTTTCCATGTTGTAACTTCTATGATTCTATGATCCCATGTCTGACCCACTCTCTCTCTCTCTCTATCCCATGTCTGACCCTCTCTCTCTCTCTCTCTCTCTATCCCATGTCTGACCCTCTCTCTCTCTCTCTCCCATGTCTGGCCCTCTCTCTCTCTCTCTATCCCATGTCTGACCCTCTCTCTCTCTCTCTCTCCCATGTCTGACCCTCTCTCTCTCTCTCTCTCTATCCCATGTCTGACCCTCTCTCTCTCTCTCTCTATCCCATGTCTGACCCTCTCTCTCTCTCTCTCTCCCATGTCTGGCCCTCTCTCTCTCTCTCTCTCTCTCCCATGTCTGGACCTCTCTCTCTCTCTCTATCCCATGTCTGACCCTCTCTCTCTCTCTATCAGATGTCTGACTCTCTCTCTCTCTATCCCATGTCTGACCCTCTCTCTCTCTCTCTCTCTCCCATGTCTGGCCCTCTCTCTCTCTCTCTATCCCATGTCTGACCCTCTCTCTCTCTCTATCCCATGTCTGACCCACTCTCTCTCTATCCCATGTCTGACCCACTCTCTCTCTCTCTCTATCCCATGTCTGACCCTCTCTCTCTCTATCCCATGTCTGACCCTCTCTCTCTCTCTCTCTCTCCCATGTCTGACCCTCTCTCTCTCTCTCTATCCCATGTCTGACCCTCTCTCTCTCTCTATCCCATGTCTGACACTCTCTCTCTCTCTCTCCCATGTCTGACACTCTCTCTCTCTCTCTCCCATGTCTGACACTCTCTCTCTCTCTCTCCCCCATGTCTGACCCTCTCTCTCTCTCTATCCCATGTCTGACACTCTCTTTCTCTCTCCCATGTCTGACCCTCTCTCTCTCTATCCCATGTCTGACACTCTCTCTCTCTCTCTCCCATGTCTGACCCTCTGTCTCTCTATCCCATGTCTGACCCTCTCTCTCTCTCGATCCCATGTCTGACACTCTCTCTCTCTCTCTCCCATGTCTGACCCTCTCTCTCTCTCTATCCCATGTCTGACACTCTCTCTCTCTCACTCCCATGTCTGACCCTCTCTCTCTCTATCCCATGTCTGACCCTCTCTCTCTCTCTCTATCCCATGTCTGACACTCTCTCTCTCTCTCTCTCCCATGTCTGACCCTCTCTCTCTCTCTATCCCATGTCTGACCCTCTCTCTCTCTCTCTCCCATGTCTGACCCTCTCTCTCTCTATCCCATGTCTGACCCTCTCTCTCTCTCTCTATCCCATGTCTGACACTCTCTCTCTCTCTCTCCCATGTCTGACCCTCTCTCTCTCTCTATACCATGTCTGACCCTCTCTCTCTCTCTCTCTCCCATGTCTGACCCTCTCTCTCTCTATCCCATGTCTGACACTCTCTCTCTCTATCCCATGTCTGACCCTCTCTCTCTCTATCCCATGTCTGACACTCTCTCTCTCTCTCTATCCCATGTCTGACACTCTCTCTCTCTCTCCCATGTCTGACCCTCTCTCTCTCTCTCCCATGTCTGACCCTCTCTCTCTCTCTCCCATGTCTGACCCTCTCTCTCTCTCTATCCCATGTCTGACCCTCTCTCTCTCTCTCTCTCTATCCCATGTCTGACCCTCTCTCTCTCTCTATCCCATGTCTGACCCTCTCTCTCTATCCCATGTCTGACCCTCTCTCTCTCTCTCTCTATCCCATGTCTGACCCTCTCTCTCTCTCTATCCCATGTCTGACCCTCTCTCTCTCTCTCTCTATCCCATGTCTGACCCTCTCTCTCTCTCTATCCCATGTCTGACCCTCTCTCTCTCTCTCTCCCATGTCTGGCCCTCTCTCTCTCTCTCTCTATCCCATGTCTGACCCTCTCTCTCTCTCTCTCTCCCATGTCTGACCCTCTCTCTCTCTCTATCCCATGTCTGACCCACTCTCTCTCTCTCTCTCTCTCCCATGTCTGACCCTCTCTCTCTCTCTATCCCATGTCTGACCCACTCTCTCTCTCTATCCCATGTCTGACCCACTCTCTCTCTCTCTCTCTCTATCCCATGTCTGACTCTCTCTCTCTATCCCATGTCTGACCCTCTCTCTCTCTCCATCCCATGTCTGACCCTCTCTCTCTCTCTCCCATGTCTGACCCTCTCTCTCTCTCTCTCTCTATCCCATGTCTGACCCTCTCTCTCTCTATCCCATGTCTGACCCTCTCTCTCTCTCTATCTATCCCATGTCTGACCCTCTCTCTCTCTCTCTATCCCATGTCTGACCCTCTCTCTCTCTCTATCCCATGTCTGACCCTCTCTCTCTCTCTCCCATGTCTGACCCTCTCTCTCTCTCTCTATCCCATGTCTGACCCTCTCTCTCTCTATCCCATGTCTGACCCTCTCTCTCTCGATCTATCCCATGTCTGACCCTCTCTCTCTCTCTCTCCATCCCATGTCTGACCCTCTCTCTCTCTCTATCCCATGTCTGACCCTCTCTCTCTCTCTATCCCATGTCTGACCCTCTCTCTCTCTCTATCCCATGTCTGACCCTCTCTCTCTCTCTATCCCATGTCTGACTCTCTCTCTCTCTCTCTCCCATGTCTGACCCTCTCTCTCTCTCTCCCATGTCTGACTCTCTCTCTCTCTCTCTCTCCCATGTCTGACCCTCTCTCTCTCTCTATCCCATGTCTGACACTCTCTCTCTCTCTCTCCCATGTCGGACCCTCTCTCTCTCTCTATCCCATGTCTGACACTCTCTCTCTCTCTCTCCCATGTCTGACACTCTCTCTCTCTCTCCCATGTCTGACCCTCTCTCGCTCTCTCTCCCATGTCTGACACTCTCTCTCTCTCTCTCCCATGTCTGACCCTCTCTCTCTCTCTCTCTATCCCATGTCTGACACTCTCTCTCTCTCCCATGTCTGACCCTCTGTCTCTCTATCCCATGTCTGACCCTCTCTCTCTCTCTATCCCATGTCTGACACTCTCTCTCTCTCTCTCCCATGTCTGACCCTCTCTCTCTCTCTATCCCATGTCTGACACTCTCTCTCTCTCACTCCCATGTCTGACCCTCTCTCTCTCTATCCCATGTCTGACCCTCTCTCTCTCTCTCTATCCCATGTCTGACACTCTCTCTCTCTCTCTCTCCCATGTCTGACCCTCTCTCTCTCTATCCCATGTCTGACCCTCTCTCTCTCTCTCTCCCATGTCTGACCCTCTCTCTCTCTATCCCATGTCTGACCCTCTCTCTCTCTCTCTATCCCATGTCTGACACTCTCTCTCTCTCTCTCCCATGTCTGACACGCTCTCTCTCTCTCTCCCATGTCTGACCCTCTCTCTCTCTCTATACCATGTCTGACCCTCTCTCTCTCTCTCTCTCTCCCATGTCTGACACTCTCTCTCTCTATCCCATGTCTGACACTCTCTCTCTATCCCATGTCTGACACTCTCTCTCTCTCCCATGTCTGACCCTCTCTCTCTCTATCCCATGTCTGACACTCTCTCTCTCTCTCTATCCCATGTCTGACACTCTCTCTCTCTCTCTCCCATGTCTGACCCCTCTCTCTCTCTCTATCCCATGTCTGACCCTCTCTCTCTCTATCCCATGTCTGACCCTCTCTCTCTCTCTCTCTATCCCATGTCTGACACTCTCTCTCTATCCCATGTCTGACCCTCTGTCTCTCTATCCCATGTCTGACCCTCTCTCTCTCTCTATCCCATGTCTGACACTCTCTCTCTCTCTCTCCCATGTCTGACCCTCTCTCTCTCTCTATCCCATGTCTGACACTCTCTCTCTCTCACTCCCATGTCTGACCCTCTCTCTCTCTATCCCATGTCTGACCCTCTCTCTCTCTCTCTATCCCATGTCTGACACTCTCTCTCTCTCTCTCTCCCATGTCTGACCCTCTCTCTCTCTATCCCATGTCTGACCCTCTCTCTCTCTCTCTCCCATGTCTGACCCTCTCTCTCTCTATCCCATGTCTGACCCTCTCTCTCTCTCTCTATCCCATGTCTGACACTCTCTCTCTCTCTCTCTCCCATGTCTGACACGCTCTCTCTCTCTCTCCCATGTCTGACCCTCTCTCTCTCTCTATACCATGTCTGACCCTCTCTCTCTCTCTCTCTCCCATGTCTGACACTCTCTCTCTCTATCCCATGTCTGACACTCTCTCTCTCTATCCCATGTCTGACACTCTCTCTCTCTCCCATGTCTGACCCTCTCTCTCTCTATCCCATGTCTGACACTCTCTCTCTCTCTCTATCCCATGTCTGACACTCTCTCTCTCTCTCTCCCATGTCTGACCCTCTCTCTCTCTCTCCCATGTATGACCCTCTCTCTCTCTCTCCCATGTCTGACCCTCTCTCCCTCTCTATCCCATGTCTGACCCTCACTCTCTCTCTCTCTATCCCATGTCTGACCCCTCTCTCTCTCTCTATCCCATGTCTGACCCTCTCTCTCTCTATCCCATGTCTGACCCTCTCTCTCTCTCTCTCTCTCTCTCTATCCCATGTCTGACCCTCTCTCTCTCTCTATCCCATGTCTGACCCTCTCTCTCTCTCTCTCTATCCCATGTCTGACCCTCTCTCTCTCTCTCTCTATCCCGTGTCTGACCCTCTCTCTCTCTCTCTCCCATGTCTGGCCCTCTCGCTCTCTCTCCATCCCATGTCTGACCCTCTCTCTCTCTCTCTCTCCCATGTCTGACCCTCTCTCTCTCTCTATCCCATGTCTGACCCTCTCTCTCTCTCTATCCCATGTCTGGCCCTCTCTCTCTCTCTCTATCCCATGTCTGACACTCTCTCTCTCTCTCTCTCCCATGTCTGACCCTCTCTCTCT
The DNA here is from genome assembly GCF_035084215.1 of Heptranchias perlo. Taxonomy (NCBI): domain Eukaryota; kingdom Metazoa; phylum Chordata; class Chondrichthyes; order Hexanchiformes; family Hexanchidae; genus Heptranchias; species Heptranchias perlo. The sequence continues at coordinate 111,993,762 of NC_090329.1, forward strand.
CTCTCTCTATCCCATGTCTGACCCTCTCTCTCTCTCTCTATCCCATGTCTGACCCTCTCTCTCTCTCTCTCTCCCATGTCTGGCCCTCTCTCTCTCTCTCTATCCCATGTCTGACCCTCTCTCTCTCTCTCTATCCCATGTCTGACCCTCTCTCTCTCTCTATCAGATGTCTGACTCTCTCTCTCTCTATCCCATGTCTGACCCTCTCTCTCTCTCTCTATCCCATGTCTGACCCTCTCTCTCTCTCTCTCTATCCCGTGTCTGACCCTCTCTCTCTCTCTCTCCCATGTCTGGCCCTCTCGCTCTCTCTCCATCCCATGTCTGACCCTCTCTCTCTCTCTCTCTCCCATGTCTGACCCTCTCTCTCTCTCTATCCCATGTCTGACCCTCTCTCTCTCTCTATCCCATGTCTGGCCCTCTCTCTCTCTCTCTATCCCATGTCTGACACTCTCTCTCTCTCTCTATCCCATGTCTGACCCTCTCTCTCTCTCTCTCTCCCATGTCTGGCCCTCTCTCTCTCTCTCTATCCCATGTCTGACCCTCTCTCTCTCTCTATCCCATGTCTGACCCACTCTCTCTCTATCCCATGTCTGACCCACTCTCTCTCTCTCTCTATCCCATGTCTGACTCTCTCTCTCTCTATCCCATGTCTGACCCTCTCTCTCTCTCTATCCCATGTCTGACCCTCTCTCTCTCTCTCTCTCCCATGTCTGACCCTCTCTCTCTCTATCCCATGTCTGACCCTCTCTCTCTCTCTCTCTCTCCCATGTCTGACCCTCTCTCTCTCTCTCTATCCCATGTCTGACACTCTCTCTCTCTCTCTCCCATGTCTGACCCTCTCTCTCTCTCGATACCATGTCTGACCCTCTCTCTCTCTCGATACCATGTCTGACCCTCTCTCTCTCTCTCTCTCCCATGTCTGACCCTCTCTCTCTCTATCCCATGTCTGACACTCTCTCTCTCTATCCCATGTCTGACACTCTCTCTCTCTCCCATGTCTGACCCTCTCTCTCTCCATCCCATGCCTGACACTCTCTCTCTCTCTCTCTATCCCATGTCTGACACTCTCTCTCTCTCTCTCCCATGTCTGACCCTCTCTCTCTCTCTCCCATGTCTGACCCTCTCTCTCTCTCTCCCATGTCTGACCCTCTCTCTCTCTCTCCCATGTCTGACCCTCTCTCTCTCTCTATCCCATGTCTGACCCTCTCTCTCTCTCTCTCTCTCTATCCCATGTCTGACCCTCTCTCTCTCTCTATCCCATGTCTGACCCTCTCTCTCTCTATCCCATGTCTGACCCTCTCTCTCTCTCTCTCTATCCCATGTCTGACCCTCTCTCTCTCTCTATCCCATGTCTGACCCTCTCTCTCTCTCTCTCTATCCCATGTCTGACCCTCTCTCTCTCTCTATCCCATGTCTGACCCTCTCTCTCTCTCTCTCCCATGTCTGGCCCTCTCTCTCTCTCTCTATCCCATGTCTGACCCTCTCTCTCTCTCTCTCTCCCATGTCTGACCCTCTCTCTCTCTCTATCCCATGTCTGACCCACTCTCTCTCTCTCTCTCTCTCCCATGTCTGACCCTCTCTCTCTCTCTATCCCATGTCTGACCCACTCTCTCTCTATCCCATGTCTGACCCACTCTCTCTCTCTCTCTATCCCATGTCTGACTCTCTCTCTCTCTATCCCATGTCTGACCCTCTCTCTCTCTCCATCCCATGTCTGACCCTCTCTCTCTCTCTCTCCCATGTCTGACCCTCTCTCTCTCTCCATCCCATGTCTGACCCTCTCTCTCTCTCTCTATCCCATGTCTGACCCTCTCTCTCTCTCTATCCCATGTCTGACCCTCTCTCTCTCTCTATCCCATGTCTGACTCTCTCTCTCTCTCCCATGTCTGACCCTCTCTCTCTCTCTCCCATGTCTGACTCTCTCTCTCTCTCTCCCATGTCTGACCCTCTCTCTCTCTCTATCCCATGTCTGACACTCTCTCTCTCTCTCTCCCATGTCTGACCCTCTCTCTCTCTCTCTCCCATGTCTGACACTCTCTCTCTCTCTCTCCCATGTCTGACCCTCTCTCGCTCTCTCTCCCATGTCTGACACTCTCTCTCTCTCTCTCTCCCATGTCTGACCCTCTCTCTCTCTCTCTCTATCCCATGTCTGACACTCTCTCTCTCTCTCTCCCATGTCTGACCCTCTGTCTCTCTATCCCATGTCTGACCCTCTCTCTCTCTCTATCCCATGTCTGACACTCTCTCTCTCTCTCTCCCATGTCTGACCCTCTCTCTCTCTCTATCCCATGTCTGACCCTCTCTCTCTCTCACTCCCATGTCTGACCCTCTCTCTCTCTCTCTATCCCATGTCTGACACTCTCTCTCTCTCTCTCTCCCATGTCTGACCCTCTCTCTCTCTATCCCATGTCTGACCCTCTCTCTCTCTCTCTCCCATGTCTGACCCTCTCTCTCTCTATCCCATGTCTGACCCTCTCTCTCTCTCTCTATCCCATGTCTGACACTCTCTCTCTCTCTCTCCCATGTCTGACACTCTCTCTCTCTCTCCCATGTCTGACCCTCTCTCTCTCTCGATACCATGTCTGACCCTCTCTCTCTCTCTCTCTCCCATGTCTGACACTCTCTCTCTCTATCCCATGTCTGACACTCTCTCTCTCTATCCCATGTCTGACACTCTCTCTCTCTCCCATGTCTGACCCTCTCTCTCTCTATCCCATGTCTGACACTCTCTCTCTCTCTCTATCCCATGTCTGACACTCTCTCTCTCTCTCTCTCGCCCATGTCTGACCCTCTCTCTCTCTCTCCCATGTATGACCCTCTCTCTCTCTCTCCCATGTCTGACCCTCTCTCCCTCTCTATCCCATGTCTGACCCTCTCTCTCTCTCTCTCTCTATCCCATGTCTGACCCCTCTCTCTCTCTCTATCCCATGTCTGACCCTCTCTCTCTCTATCCCATGTCTGACCCTCTCTCTCTCTCTCTCTATCCCATGTCTGACCCTCTCTCTCTCTCTCTTTCCCATGTCTGACCCTCTCTCTCTCTCTCTCTATCCCATGTCTGACCCTCTCTCTCTCTCTATCCCATGTCTGACCCTCTCTCTCTCTCTCTCCCATGTCTGGCCCTCTCTCTCTCTCTCTATCCCATGTCTGACCCTCTCTCTCTCTCTCTCTCCCATGTCTGACCCTCTCTCTCTCTCTATCCCATGTCTGACCCACTCTCTCTCTCTCTCTATCCCATGTCTGACCCTCTCTCTCTCTCTATATCCCATGTCTGACTCTCTCTCTCTCTATCCCATGTCTGACCCTCTCTCTCTCTCTCTATCCCATGTCTGACCCTCTCTCTCTCTCTCCCCCATGTCTGGCCCTCTCTCTCTCTCTCTGTCCCATGTCTGACCCTCTCTCTCTCTCTCTCTCCCATGTCTGACCCTCTCTCTCTCTCTCTCTATCCCATGTCTGACCCTCTCTCTCTCTCTCTCTATCCCATGTCTGACCCTCTCTCTCTCTCTCTCCCATGTCTGGCCCTCTCTCTCTCTCTCTATCCCATGTCTGACCCTCTCTCTCTCTCTCTATCCCATGTCTGACCCTCTCTCTCTCTCTCTCTATCCCATGTCTGACTCTCTCTCTCTCTATCCCATGTCTGACCCTCTCTCTCTCTCTCTCTATCCCATGTCTGACCCTCTCTCTCTCTCTCTCCCATGTCTGGCCCTCTCTCTCTCTCTCTATCCCATGTCTGACCCTCTCTCTCTCTCTCTCTCCCATGTCTGACCCTCTCTCTCTCTCTCCCATGTCTGACCCTCTCTCTCTCTCTATCCCATGTCTGACCCACTCTCTCTCTCTCTCTATCCCATGTCTGACCCACTCTCTCTCTCTCTCTATCCCATGTCTGACTCTCTCTCTCTCTATCCCATGTCTGACCCTCTCTCTCTCTCTATCCCATGTCTGACCCTCTCTCTCTCTCTCTCCCATGTCTGACCCTCTCTCTCTCTCTCTCTATCCCATGTCTGACCCTCTCTCTCTCTATCCCATGTCTGACCCTCTCTCTCTCTATCTATCCCATGTCTGACCCTCTCTCTCTCTCTCCATCCCATGTCTGACCCTCTCTCTCTCTCTCTCTATCCCATGTCTGACCCTCTCTCTCTCTCTATCCCATGTCTGACCCTCTCTCTCTCTCTCTATCCCATGTCTGACCCTCTCTCTCCCTCTCTCCCATGTCTGACTCTCTCTCTCTCTCTCTCTATCCCATGTCTGACCCTCCCTCTCTCTATATCCCATGTCTGACCCTCTCTCTCTCTCTCTCTCTCCCATGTCTGACTCTCTCTCTCTCCCATGTCTGACCCTCTCTCTCTCTCTCCCATGTCTGACTCCCTCTCTCTCTCTCTCCCATGTCTGACCCTCTCTCTTTCTCTCTCTCCCATGTCTGACCCTCTCTCTCTCTCTCTATCCCATGTCTGACCCTCTCTCTCTCTCTATCCCATGTCTGACCCTCTCTCTCTCTCTATCCCATGTCTGACCCTCTCTCTCTCTCTATCCCATGTCTGACTCTCTCTCTCTCTCTCTCTCTCTATCCCATGTCTGACCCTCTCTCTCTCTCTCTATCCCATGTCTGATCCTCTCTCTCTCTCTCCCATGTCTGACTCTCTCTCTCTCTCTCTCTCTATCCCATGTCTGACCCTCTCTCTCTCTCTCCCATGTCTGACTCTCTCTCTCTCTCCCATGTCTGACTCTCTCTCTCTCTCTCTATGCCATGTCTGACCCTCTCTCTCTCTCTCTATCCCATGTCTGACCCTCTCTCTCTCTCTATCCCATGTCTGACTCTCTCTCTATCCCATGTCTGACCCTCTCTCTCTCTCCCATGTCTGACTCTCTCTCTCTCTCTCTCTCCCATGTCTGACCCTCTCTCTCTCTCTCCCATGTCTGACCCTCTCTCTCTCTATCCCATGTCTGACCCTCTCTCTCTCTATCCCATGTCTGACCCTCTCTCTCTCTCTGTCCCATGTCTGACCCTCTCTCTCTCTCTATCCCATGTCTGACCCTCTCTCTCTCTCTATCCCATGTCTGACCCTCTCTCTCTCTCTCTGTCCCATGTCTGACCCTCTCTCTCTCTCTCTATCCCATGTCTGACCCTCCCTCTCTCTCTATCCCATGTCTGACACTCTCTCTCTCTCTATCCCATGTCTGACCCTCTCTCTCTCTCTATCCCATGTCTGACCCTCCCTCTCTCTCTGTCCCATGTCTGACCCTCTCTCTCTCTCTATCCCATGTCTGACCCTCTCTCTCTCTATCCCATGTCTGACCCTCTCTCTCTCTCTATCCCATGTCTGACCCTCTCTCTCTCTCTATCCCATGTCTGACCCTCTCTCTCTCTCTATCCCATGTCTGACCCTCTCTCTCTCTCTCTATCCCATGTCTGACCCTCTCTCTCTCTCTCTATCCCATGTCTGACCCTCTCTCTCTCTCTCTATCCCATGTCTGACCCTCTCTCTCTCTCTATCCCATGTCTGACCCTCTCTCTCTCTATCCCATGTCTGACCCTCTCTCTCTCTCTCTATCCCATGTCTGACCCTCTCACTCTCTCTCTATCCCATGTCTGACCCTCTCTCTCTCTCTCTATCCCATGTCTGACCCTCTCTCTCTCTCTATCCCATGTCTGACCCTCTCTCTCTCTATCCCATGTCTGACCCTCTCTCTCTCTATCCCATGTCTGACCCTCCCTCTCTCTCTATCCCATGTCTGACCCTCTCTCTCTCTCTATCCCATGTCTGACCCTCTCTCTCTCTATCCCATGTCTGACCCTCTCTCTCTCTCTCTATCCCATGTCTGACCCTCTCTCTCTCTCTATCCCATGTCTGACCCTCTCTCTCTCTCTATCCCATGTCTGACCCTCTCTCTCTCTCTATCCCATGTCTGACCCTCTCTCTCTCTCTATCCCATGTCTGACCCTCTCTCTCTCTCTATCCCATGTCTGACCCTCTCTCTCTCTCTTTCCCATGTCTGACCCTCTCTCTCTATCCCATGTCTGACCCTCTCTCTCTCTCTCTATCCCATGTCTGACCCTCTCTCTCTCTCTATCCCATGTCTGACCCTCTCTCTCTCTCTATATCCCATGTCTGACCCTCTCTCTCTCTCTCTCTCTATCCCATGTCTGACCCTCTCTCTCTCTCTATCCCATGTATGACCCTCTCTCTCTCTATCCCATGTCTGACCCTCCCTCTCTCTCTATCCCATGTCTGACCCTCTCTCTCTCTCTATCCCATGTCTGACCCTCTCTCTCTCTCTATCCCATGTCTGACCCTCTCTCTCTCTCTATCCCATGTCTGACCCTCTCTCTCTCTATCCCATGTCTGACACTCTCTCTCTCTCTATCCCATGTCTGACCCTCTCTCTCTCTCTATCCCATGTCTGACCCTCTCTCTCTCTCTCTATCCCATGTCTGACCCTCTCTCTCTCTCTCTATCCCATGTCTGACCCTCTCTCTCTCTATCCCATGTCTGACCCTCTCTCTCTCTCTCTATCCCATGTCTGACCCTCTCTCTCTCTCTCTATCCCATGTCTGACCCTCTCTCTCTCTCTCTATCCCATGTCTGACCCTCTCTCTCTCTCTCTATCCCATGTCTGACCCTCTCTCTCTCTGTCCCATGTCTGACCCTCTCTCTCTCTCTATCCCATGTATGACCCTCTCTCTCTCTATCCCATGTCTGACCCTCTCTATCTCTATCCCATGTCTGACCCTCTCTCTCTCTCTATCCCATGTCTGACCCTCTCTCTCTCTCTATCCCATGTCTGACCCTCTCTCTCTCTCTATCCCATGTCTGACCCTCTCTCTCTCTATCCCATGTCTGACCCTCTCTCTCTCTCTATCCCATGTCTGACCCTCTCTCTCTCTCTCTCTCTATCCCATGTCTGACCCTCTCTCTCTCTCTCTCTATCCCATGTCTGACCCTCTCTCTCTCTCTATCACATGTCTGACCCTCTCTCTCTCTCTCTATCCCATGTCTGACCCTCTCTCTCTCTATCCCATGTCTGACCCTCTCTCTCTCCATATATCCCATGTCTGACCCTCTCTCTCTCTCTATCCCATGTCTGACCCTCTCTCTCTCTCTATCCCATGTCTGACCCTCTCTCTCTCTCTCTATCCCATGTCTGACCCTCACTCTCTCTCTATCTCATGTCTGACCCTCTCTCTCTCTCTCTATCCCATGTCTGACCCTCTCTCTCTCTCTCTCTATCCCATGTCTGACCCTCTCTCTCTCTCTATCCCATGTCTGACCCTCTCTCTCTCTCTCTATCCCATGTCTGACCCTCTCTCTCTCTCTATCCCATGTCTGACCCTCTCTCTCTCTCTCTATCCCATGTCTGACCCTCTCTCTCTCTCTCTCTATCCCATGTCTGACCCTCTCTCTCTCTCTCTCTATCCCATGTCTGACCCTCTCTCTCTCTCTATCCCATGTCTGACCCTCTCTCTCTCTCTCTATCCCATGTCTGACCCTCTCTCTCTCTATCCCATGTCTGACCCTCTCTCTCTCCTCTCTATCCCATGTCTGACCCTCTCTCTCTCTCTATCCCATGTCTGACCCTCTCTCTCTCTCTATCTCATGTCTGACCCTCTCTCTCTCTCTCTATCCCATGTCTGACCCTCTCTCTCTCTCTCTATCCATGTCTGACCCTCTCTCTCTCTCTATCCCATGTCTGACCCTCTCTCTCTCTCTATCCCATGTCTGACCTCTCTCTCTCTCTCTATCCCATGTCTGACCCTCTCTCTCTCTCTCTATCCCATGTCTGACCCTCTCTCTCTCTCTATCCCATGTCTGACCCTCTCTCTCTCTCTATCCCATGTCTGACCCTCTCTCTCTCTCTCTATCCCATGTCTGACCCTCTCACTCTCTCTCTATCCCATGTCTGACCCTCTCTCTCTCTCTCTATCCCATGTCTGAACCTCTCTCTCTCTCTATCCCATGTCTGACCCTCTCTCTCTCTATCCCATGTCTGACCCTCTCTCTCTCTCTATCCCATGTCTGACTCTCTCTCTATCCCATGTCTGACCCTCTCTCTCTCTCTCCCATGTCTGACTCTCTCTCTCTCTCTCTCTCCCATGTCTGACCCTCTCTCTCTCTCTCCCATGTCTGACCCTCTCTCTCTCTATCCCATGTCTGACCCTCTCTCTCTCTATCCCATGTCTGACCCTCTCTCTCTCTATCCCATGTCTGACCCTCTCTCTCTCTCTATCCCATGTCTGACCCTCTCTCTCTCTCTATCCCATGTCTGACCCTCTCTCTCTCTCTCTGTCCCATGTCTGACCCCTCTCTCTCTCTCTCTATCCCATGTCTGACCCTCCTCTCTCTCTATCCCATTCTGACCCTCTCTCTCTCTCTATCCCATGTCTGACCCTCTCTCTCTCTATCCATGTCTGACCCTCCTCTCTCTCTATCCCATGTCTGACCCTCTCTCTCTCTCTATCCCATGTCTGACCCTCTCTCTCTCTATCCCATGTCTGACCCTCTCTCTCTCTCTATCCCATGTCTGACCCTCTCTCTCTCTCTCTATCCCATGTCTGACCCTCTCTCTCTCTCTCCCATGTCTGACCCTCTCTCTCTCTCTCTATCCCATGTCTGACCCCTCTCTCTCTCTCTATCCCATGTCTGACCCTCTCTCTCTCTCTATCCCATGTCTGACCCTCTCTCTCTCTCTATCCCATGTCTGACCCTCTCTCTCTCTCTCTATCCCATGTCTGACCCTCTCACTCTCTCTCTATCCCATGTCTGACCCTCTCTCTCTCTCTCTATCCCATGTCTGACCCTCTCTCTCTCTCTATCCCATGTCTGACCCTCTCTCTCTCTATCCCATGTCAGACCCTCTCTCTCTCTATCCCATGTCTGACCCTCCTCTCTCTCTCTATCCCATGTCTGACCCTCTCTCTCTCTCTATCCCATGTCTGACCCTCTCTCTCTCTCTATCCCATGTCTGACCCTCTCTCTCTCTATCCCATGTCTGACCCTCTCTCTCTCTCTCTATCCCATGTCTGACCCTCTCTCTCGTCTCTATCCCATGTCTGACCCTCTCTCTCTCTCTATCCCATGTCTGACCCTCTCTCTCTCTCTATCCCATGTCTGACCCTCTCTCTCTCTCATCCCATGTCTGACCCTCTCTCTCTCTCTATCCCATGTCTGACCCTCTCTCTCTCTCTATCCCATGTCTGACCCCTCTCTCTCTCTCTATCCCATGTCTGACCCTCTCTCTCTCTCTATCCCATGTCTGACCCTCTCTCTCTCTCTCTATCCCATGTCTGACCCCTCTCTCTCTCTCTCTATCCCATGTCTGACCCTCTCTCTCTCTCTATCCCATGTCTGACCCTCTCTCTCTCTATCCCATGTCTGACCCTCCTCTCTCTCTATCCCATGTCTGACCCTCTCTCTCTCTCTATCCCATGTCTGACCCTCTCTCTCTCTCTATCCCATGTCTGACCCTCTCTCTCTCTCTATCCCATGTCTGACCCTCTCTCTCTCTCTATCCCATGTCTGACCCTCTCTCTCTCTATCCCATGTCTGACCCTCTCTCTCTCTCTATCCCATGTCTGACCCTCTCTCTCTCTCTATCCCATGTCTGACCCCTCTCTCTCTCTCTCTATCCCATGTCTGACCCTCTCTCTCTCTCTCTATCCCATGTCTGACCCTCTCTCTCTCTATCCCATGTCTGACCCTCTCTCTCTCTCTCTATCCCATGTCTGACCCTCTCTCTCTCTCTCTATCCCATGTCTGACCCTCTCTCTCTCTCTATCCCATGTCTGACCCTCTCTCTCTCTCTATCCCATGTCTGACCCTCTCTCTCTCTATCCCATGTCTGACCCTCTCTCTCTCTCTATCCCATGTCTGACCCTCTCTCTCTCTATCCCATGTCTGACCCTCTCTCTCTCTCTATCCCATGTCTGACCCTCTCTCTCTCTCTATCCCATGTCTGACCCTCTCTCTCTCTCTCTATCCCATGTCTGACCCTCTCTCTCTCTCTCTATCCCATGTCTGACCCTCTCTCTCTCTCTATCCCATGTCTGACCCTCTCTCTCTCTCTATCCCATGTCTGACCCTCTCTCTCTCTATCCCATGTCTGACCCTCTCTCTCTCTCTCTATCCCATGTCTGACCCTCTCTCTCTCTCTATCCCATGTCTGACCCTCTCTCTCTCTCTATCCCATGTCTGACCCTCTCTCTCTCTCTATCCCATGTCTGACCCTCTCTCTCTCTCTATCCCATGTCTGACCCTCTCTCTCTCTCTATCCCATGTCTGACCCTCTCTCTCTCTCTCTATCCCATGTCTGACCCCTCTCTCTCTCTCTATCCCATGTCTGACCCTCTCTCTCTCTCTATCCCATGTCTGACCCTCTCTCTCTCTCTATCCCATGTCTGACCCTCTCTCTCTCTCTCTATCCCATGTCTGACCCTCTCTCTCTCTCTATCCCATGTCTGACCCTCTCTCTCTCTCTCTATCCCATGTCTGACCCTCTCTCTCTCTCTATCCCATGTCTGACCCTCTCTCTCTCTCTATCCCATGTCTGACCCTCTCTCTCTCTCTCTATCCCATGTCTGACCCTCTCTCTCTCTCTATCCCATGTCTGACCCTCTCTCTCTCTCTCTATCCCATGTCTGACCCTCTCTCTCTCTCTCTATCCCATGTCTGACCCTCTCTCTCTCTCTCTCTATCCCATGTCTGACCCTCTCTCTCTCTCTATCCCATGTCTGACCCTCTCTCTCTCTCTCTATCCCATGTCTGACCCTCTCTCTCTCTATCCCATGTCTGACCCTCTCTCTCTCTATCCCATGTCTGACCCTCTCTCTCTCTCTATCCCATGTCTGACCCTCTCTCTCTCTCTATCCCATGTCTGACCCTCTCTCTCTCTCTCTATCCATGTCTGACCCTCTCTCTCTCTCTCTATCCCATGTCTGACCCTCTCTCTCTCTCTCTATCCCATGTCTGACCCTCTCTCTCTCTCTATCCCATGTCTGACCCTCTCTCTCTCTCTCTATCCATGTCTGACCCTCTCTCTCTCTCTATCCCATGTCTGACCCTCTCTCTCTCTCTCTATCCCATGTCTGACCCTCTCTCTCTCTCTATCCCATGTCTGACCCTCTCTCTCTCTCTATCCCATGTCTGACCCCTCTCTCTCTCTCTATCTCCCATGTCTGACCCTCCTCTCTCTCTCTATCCCATGTCTGACCCTCTCTCTCTCTCTCTATCCCATGTCTGACCCTCTCACTCTCTCTCTATCCCATGTCTGACCCTCTCTCTCTCTCTCTATCCCATGTCTGACCCTCTCTCTCTCTCTATCCCATGTCTGACCCTCTCTCTCTCTATCCCATGTCTGACCCTCTCATCTCTCTATCCCATGTCTGACCCTCCCTCTCTCTCTATCCCATGTCTATCTCTCTCTCCCATGTCTGACCCTCTCTCTCTCTATCCCATGTCTGACCCTCTCTCTCTCTCTATCCCATGTCTGACCCTCTCTCTCTCTCTATCCCATGTCTGACCCTCTCTCTCTCTCTATCCCATGTCTGACCCTCTCTCTCTCTCTATCCCATGTCTGACCCTCTCTCTCTCTCTATCCCATGTCTGACCCTCTCTCTCTCTCTATCCCATGTCTGACCCTCTCTCTCTCTCTATCCCATGTCTGACCCTCTCTCTCTCTCTCTATCCCATGTCTGACCCTCTCTCTCTCTCTATCCCATGTCTGACACTCTCTCTCTCTCTCTATCCCATGTCTGACCCTCTCTCTCTCTCTCTCTCTATCCCATGTCTGACCCTCTCTCTCTCTCTATCCCATGTATGACCCTCTCTCTCTCTATCCCATGTCTGACCCTCCCTCTCTCTCTATCCCATGTCTGACCCTCTCTCTCTCTCTATCCCATGTCTGACCCTCTCTCTCTCTCTATCCCATGTCTGACCCTCTCTCTCTCTCTATCCCATGTCTGACCCTCTCTCTCTCTATCCCATGTCTGACCCTCTCTCTCTCTCTCTATCCCATGTCTGACCCTCTCTCTCTCTCTCTCTATCCCATGTCTGACCCTCTCTCTCTCTCTATCCCATGTCTGACCCTCTCTCTCTCTCTCTATCCCATGTCTGACCCTCTCTCTCTCTCTATCCCATGTCTGACCCTCTCTCTCTCTCTATCCCATGTCTGACCCTCTCTCTCTCTCTCTCTATCCCATGTCTGACCCTCTCTCTCTCTGTCCCATGTCTGACCCTCTCTCTCTCTATCCCATGTCTGACCCTCTCTCTCTCTCTATCCCATGTCTGACCCTCTCTCTCTATCCCATGTCTGACCCTCTCTCTCTCTATCCCATGTCTGACCCTCTCTCTCTCTCTATCCCATGTCTGACCCTCTCTCTCTCTCTCTATCCCATGTCTGACCCTCTCTCTCTCTCTCTATCCCATGTCTGACCCTCTCTCTCTCTATCCCATGTCTGACCCTCTCTCTCTCTCTATCCCATGTCTGACCCTCTCTCTCTCTCTATCCCATGTCTGACCCTCTCTCTCTCTATCCCATGTCTGACCCTCTCTCTCTCTCTATCCCATGTCTGACCCTCTCTCTCTCTCTGTCCCATGTCTGACCCTCTCTCTCTCTATCCCATGTCTGACCCTCTCTCTCTCTCTATCCCATGTCTGACCCTCTCTCTCTATCCCATGTCTGACCCTCTCTCTCTCTATCCCATGTCTGACCCTCTCTCTCTCTCTATCCCATGTCTGACCCTCTCTCTCTCTCTCTCTATCCCATGTCTGACCCTCTCTCTCTCTCTCTATCCCATGTCTGACCCTCTCTCTCTCTATCCCATGTCTGACCCTCTCTCTCTCTCTGTCCCATGTCTGACCCTCTCTCTCTCTCTCTATCCCATGTCTGACCCTCCCTCTCTCTCTATCCCATGTCTGACCCTCTCTCTCTCTCTATCCCATGTCTGACCCTCTCTCTCTCTATCCCATGTCTGACCCTCCCTCTCTCTCTATCCCATGTCTGACCCTCTCTCTCTCTCTATCCCATGTCTGACCCTCTCTCTCTCTATCCCATGTCTGACCCTCTCTCTCTCTCTATCCCATGTCTGACCCTCTCTCTCTCTATCCCATGTCTGACCCTCTCTCTCTCTCTCCCATGTCTGACCCTCTCTCTCTCTCTCTTATCCCATGTCTGACCCTCTCTCTCTCTCTCTATCCATGTCTGACCCTCTCTCTCTCTCTATCCCATGTCTGACCCTCTCTCTCTCTCTATCCCATGTCTGACCCTCTCTCTCTCTCTCTATCCCATGTCTGACCCTCTCACTCTCTCTCTATCCCATGTCTGACCCTCTCTCTCTCTCTCTATCCCATGTCTGACCCTCTCTCTCTCTCTATCCCATGTCTGACCCTCTCTCTCTCTATCCCATGTCTGACCCTCTCTCTCTCTATCCCATGTCTGACCCTCCCTCTCTCTCTATCCCATGTCTGACCCTCTCTCTCTCTCTATCCCATGTCTGACCCTCTCTCTCTCTATCCCATGTCTGACCCTCTCTCTCTCTCTCTATCCCATGTCTGACCCTCTCTCTGTCTCTATCCCATGTCTGACCCTCTCTCTCTCTCTATCCCATGTCTGACCCTCTCTCTCTCTCTATCCCATGTCTGACCCTCTCTCTCTCTCTATCCATGTCTGACCCTCTCTCTCTCTCTATCCCATGTCTGACCCTCTCTCTCTCTCTATCCCATGTCTGACCCTCTCTCTCTCTCTCTCTATCCCATGTCTGACCCTCTCTCTCTCTCTATCCCATGTCTGACCCTCTCTCTCTCTCTCTATCCCATGTCTGACCTCTCTCTCTCTCTCTCTATCCCATGTCTGACCCTCTCTCTCTCTCTATCCCATGTATGACCCTCTCTCTCTCTATCCCATGTCTGACCCTCCCTCTCTCTCTATCCCATGTCTGACCCTCTCTCTCTCTCTATCCCATGTCTGACCCTCTCTCTCTCTCTATCCCATGTCTGACCCTCTCTCTCTCTCTATCCCATGTCTGACCCTCTCTCTCTCTATCCCATGTCTGACACTCTCTCTCTCTCTATCCCATGTCTGACCCTCTCTCTCTCTCTATCCCATGTCTGACCCTCTCTCTCTCTCTCTATCCATGTCTGACCCTCTCTCTCTCTCTATCCCATGTCTGACCCTCTCTCTCTCTATCCCATGTCTGACCCTCTCTCTCTCTCTCTATCCCATGTCTGACCCTCTCTCTCTCTCTCTATCCCATGTCTGACCCTCTCTCTCTCTCTCTATCCCATGTCTGACCCTCTCTCTCTCTCTCTATCCCATGTCTGACCCTCTCTCTCTCTCTATCCCATGTCTGACCCTCTCTCTCTCTCTCTATCCCATGTCTGACCCTCTCTCTCTCTCTCTATCCCATGTCTGACCCTCTCTCTCTCTATCCCATGTCTGACCCTCTCTCTCTCTCTATCCCATGTCTGACCCTCTCTCTCTCTATCCCATGTCTGACCCTCTCGATCTCTATCCCATGTCTGACCCTCTCTCTCTCTCTATCCCATGTCTGACCCTCTCTCTCTCTCTATCCCATGTCTGACCCTCTCTCTCTCTCTATCGCATGTCTGACCCTCTCTCTCTCTATCCCATGTCTGACCCTCTCTCTCTCTCTCTATCCCATGTCTGACCCTCTCTCTCTCTCTCTCTATCCCATGTCTGACCCTCTCTCTCTCCATATATCCCATGTCTGACCCTCTCTCTCTCTCTATCCCATGTCTGACCCTCTCTCTCTCTCTATCCCATGTCTGACCCTCTCTCTCTCTCTCTATCCCATGTCTGACCCTCTCTCTCTCTCTATCTCATGTCTGACCCTCTCTCTCTCTCTCTATCCCATGTCTGACCCTCTCTCTCTCTCTATCCCATGTCTGACCCTCTCTCTCTCTCTATCCCATGTCTGACCCTCTCTCTCTCTCTCTATCCCATGTCTGACCCTCTCTCTCTCTCTATCCCATGTCTGACCCTCTCTCTCTCTCTCTATCCCATGTCTGACCCTCTCTCTCTCTCTCTCTATCCCATGTCTGACCCTCTCTCTCTCTCTCTCTATCCCATGTCTGACCCTCTCTCTCTCTCTATCCCATGTCTGACCCTCTCTCTCTCTCTCTATCCCATGTCTGACCCTCTCTCTCTCTATCCCATGTCTGACCCTCTCTCTCTCCATATATCCCATGTCTGACCCTCTCTCTCTCTCTATCCCATGTCTGACCCTCTCTCTCTCTCTATCCCATGTCTGACCCTCTCTCTCTCTCTCTATCCCATGTCTAACCCTCTCTCTCTCTCTCTCTATCCCATGTCTGACCCTCTCTCTCTCTCTCTATCCCATGTCTGACCCTCTCTCTCTCTCTATCCATGTCTGAGCCTCTCTCTCTCTCTATCCCATGTCTGACCCTCTCTCTCTCTATCCCATGTCTGACCCTCTCTCTCTCTCTATCCCATGTCTGACCCTCTCTCTCTCTCTCTATCCCATGTCTGACCCTCTCTCTCTCTCTATCCCATGTCTGACCCTCTCTCTCTCTCTATCCCATGTCTGACCCTCTCTCTCTCTCTATCCCATGTCTGACCCTCTCTCTCTCTCTCTATCCCATGTCTGACCCTCTCACTCTCTCTCTATCCCATGTCTGACCCTCTCTCTCTCTCTCTATCCCATGTCTGACCCTCTCTCTCTCTCTATCCCATGTCTGACCCTCTCTCTCTCTATCCCATGTCTGACCCTCTCTCTCTCTATCCCATGTCTGACCCTCCCTCTCTCTCTATCCCATGTCTGACCCTCTCTCTCTCTCTCTCCCATGTCTGACCCTCTCTCTCTCTATCCCATGTCTGACCCTCTCTCTCTCTCTATCCCATGTCTGACCCTCTCTCTCTCTCTATCCCATGTCTGACCCTCTCTCTCTCTCTATCCCATGTCTGACCCTCTCTCTCTCTATCCCATGTCTGACCCTCTCTCTCTCTCTATCCCATGTCTGACCTCTCTCTCTCTCTATCCCATGTCTGACCCTCTCTCTCTCTCTATCCCATGTCTGACCCTCTCTCTCTCTCTCTATCCCATGTCTGACCCTCTCTCTCTCTCTATCCCATGTCTGACACTCTCTCTCTCTCTCTATCCCATGTCTGACCCTCTCTCTCTCTCTCTCTATCCCATGTCTGACCCTCTCTCTCTCTCTATCCCATGTATGACCCTCTCTCTCTCTATCCCATGTCTGACCCTCCCTCTCTCTCTATCCCATGTCTGACCCTCTCTCTCTCTCTATCCCATGTCTGACCCTCTCTCTCTCTCTATCCCATGTCTGACCCTCTCTCTCTCTCTATCCCATGTCTGACCCTCTCTCTCTCTATCCCATGTCTGACCCTCTCTCTCTCTCTCTATCCCATGTCTGACCCTCTCTCTCTCTCTCTATCCCATGTCTGACCCTCTCTCTCTCTCTATCCCATGTCTGACCCTCTCTCTCTCTCTCTATCCCATGTCTGACCCTCTCTCTCTCTCTCTATCCCATGTCTGACCCTCTCTCTCTCTCTATCCCATGTCTGACCCTCTCTCTCTCTCTCTCTATCCCATGTCTGACCCTCTCTCTCTCTGTCCCATGTCTGACCCTCTCTCTCTCTATCCCATGTCTGACCCTCTCTCTCTCTCTATCCCATGTCTGACCCTCTCTCTCTATCCCATGTCTGACCCTCTCTCTCTCTATCCCATGTCTGACCCTCTCTCTCTCTCTATCCCATGTCTGACCCTCTCTCTCTCTCTCTCTATCCCATGTCTGACCCTCTCTCTCTCTCTCTATCCCATGTCTGACCCTCTCTCTCTCTATCCCATGTCTGACCCTCTCTCTCTCTCTATCCCATGTCTGACCCTCTCTCTCTCTATCCCATGTCTGACCCTCTCTATCTCTATCCCATGTCTGACCCTCTCTCTCTCTCTATCCCATGTCTGACCCTCTCTCTCTCTCTATCCCATGTCTGACCCTCTCTCTCTCTCGATCCCATGTCTGACCCTCTCTCTCTCTATCCCATGTCTGACCCTCTCTCTCTCTCTCTCTATCCCATGTCTGACCCTCTCTCTCTCTCTCTCTCTCTATCCCATGTCTGACCCTCTCTCTCTCTCTATCCCATGTCTGACCCTCTCTCTCTCTCTCTATCCCATGTCTGACCCTCTCTCTCTCTCTCTCTATCCCATGTCTGACCCTCTCTCTCTCCATATATCCCATGTCTGACCCTCTCTCTCTCTCTATCCCATGTCTGACCCTCTCTCTCTCTCTATCCCATGTCTGACCCTCTCTCTCTCTCTCTATCCCATGTCTGACCCTCTCTCTCTCTCTATCTCATGTCTGACCTCTCTCTCTCTCTCTATGCCATGTCTGACCCTCTCTCTCTCTCTCTCTATCCCATGTCTGACCCTGTCTCTCTCTATCCATGTCTGACCCTCTCTCTCTCTCTCTATCCCATGTCTGACCCTCTCTCTCTCTCTATCCCATGTCTGACCCTCTCTCTCTCTCTCTATCCCATGTCTGACCTCTCTCTCTCTCTCTCTATCCCATGTCTGACCCTCTCTCTCTCTATCCCATGTCTGACCCTCTCTCTCTCTCTATCCCATGTCTGACCCTCTCTCTCTCTCTCTATCCCATGTCTGACCCTCTCTCTCTCTATCCCATGTCTGACCCTCTCTCTCTCCATATATCCCATGTCTGACCCTCTCTCTCTCTCTATCCCATGTCTGACCCTCTCTCTCTCTCTATCCCATGTCTGACCCTCTCTCTCTCTCTATCTCATGTCTGACCCTCTCTCTCTCTCTCTATCCCATGTCTGACCCTCTCTCTCTCTCTCTCTATCCCATGTCTGACCCTCTCTCTCTCTCTCTATCCCATGTCTGACCCTCTCTCTCTCTCTATCCCATGTCTGAGCCTCTCTCTCTCTCTATCCATGTCTGACCCTCTCTCTCTCTCTATCCCATGTCTGAGTCTCTCTCTCTCTCTATCCCATGTCTGACCCTCTCTCTCTCTCTATCCCATGTCTGAGCCTCTCTCTCTCTCTATCCCATGTCTGACCCTCTCTCTCTCTATCCATGTCTGACCCTCTCTCTCTCTCTCTATCCCATGTCTGACCCTCTCTCTCTCTCTATCCCATGTCTGAGCCTCTCTCTCTCTCTATCCCATGTCTGAGCCTCTCTCTCTCTCTATCCCATGTCTGACCCTCTCTCTCTCTCTATCCCATGTCTGACCCTCTCTCTCTCTCTCTATCCCATGTCTGACCCTCTCTCTCTCTCTATCCCATGTCTGAGCCTCTCTCTCTCTCTATCCCATGTCTGACCCTCTCTCTCTCTCTCTATCCCATGTCTGACCCTCTCTCTATCCCATGTCTGACCCTCTCTCTCTCCATATATC
Organism: Heptranchias perlo; assembly: GCF_035084215.1. Classification (NCBI taxonomy): domain Eukaryota; kingdom Metazoa; phylum Chordata; class Chondrichthyes; order Hexanchiformes; family Hexanchidae; genus Heptranchias; species Heptranchias perlo. The sequence goes on from NC_090329.1 coordinate 112,012,157, forward strand.
CCATGTCTGACCCTCTCTCTCTCTCTATCCCATGTCTGACCCTCTCTCTCTCTCTATCCCATGTCTGACCCTCTCTCTCTCTCTATCTCATGTCTGACCCTCTCTCTCTCTCTCTCTCTATCCCATGTCTGACCCTCTCTCTCTCTCTCTATCCCATGTCTGACCCTCTCTCTCTCTCTCTATCCCATGTCTGACCTCTCTCTCTCTCTATCCCATGTCTGACCCTCTCTCTCTCTCTATCCCATGTCTGACCCTCTCTCTCTCTCTATCCCATGTCTGACCCTCTCTCTCTCTCTATATCCCATGTCTGACCCTCTCTCTCTCTCTATCCCATGTCTGACCCTCTCTCTCTCTCTCTCTATCCCATGTCTGACCCTCTCTCTCTCTCTATCCCATGTCTGACCCTCTCTCTCTCTCTAACCCATGTCTGATCCTCTCTCTCTAACCCATGTCTGACCCTCTCTCTCTCTCTCTCTCTATCCCATGTCTGACCCTCTCTCTATCCCATGTCTGACCCTCTCTCCTCCCTTCTGCCCTCTCTCTCTATCCATGTCTGACCCTCTCTCTCTCTCTCTCCCATGTCTGACCCTCTCTCTCTCTATCCCATGTCTGACCCTCTCTCTCTCTCTCTCTCTCTATCCCATGTCTGACCTCTCTCTCTCTATCCCATGTCTGACCCTCTCTCTCTCTCTATCCCATGTCTGACCCTCTCTCTCTCTCTATCCCATGTCTGACCCTCTCTCTCTCTCTATCCCATGTCTGACCCTCTCTCTCTCTCTATCCCATGTCTGACCCTCTCTCGCTCTCTATCCCATGTCTGACCCTCTCTCTCTCTCTATCCCATGTCTGACCCTCTCTCTCTCTATCCCATGTCTGACCCTCCCTCTCTCTCTCAATCCCATGTCTGACCCTCTCTCTCTCTATCCCATGTCTGACCCTCCCTCTCTCTCTCTATCCCATGTCTGACCCTCTCTCTCTCTATCCCATGTCTGACCCTCCCTCTCTCTCTCTATCCCATGTCTGACCCTCTCTCTCTCTCTATCCCATGTCTGACCCTCCCTCTCTCTCTCTATCCCATGTCTGACCCTCTCTCTCTCTCTATCCATGTCTGACCCTCTCTCTCTCTCTCTATCCCATGTCTGACCCTCTCTCTCTCTATCCCATGTCTGACCCTCCCTCTCTCTCTCTATCCCATGTCTGACCCTCTCTCTCTCTCTCTATCCCATGTCTGACCCTCCCTCTCTCTCTCTATCCCATGTCTGACCCTCTCTCTCTCTATCCCATGTCTGACCCTCTCTCTCTCTCTATCCCATGTCTGACGCTCTCTCTCTCTATCCCATGTCTGACCCTCTCTCTCGCTCTATCCCATGTCTGACCCGCTCTCTCTCTCTCTATCCATGTCTGACCCTCTCTCTCTCTCTCTCTCTATCCCATGTCTGACCCTCTCTCTCTCTCTATCCCATGTCTGACCCTCTCTCTCTATCCCATGTCTGACCCTCTCTCTCTCTCTCTCTATCCCATGTCTGACCCCTCTCTCTCTCTCTATCCCATGTCTGACCCTCTCTCTCTATCCCATGTCTGACCCTCTCTCTCTCTCTCTCTATCCCATGTCTGACCCTCCTCTCTCTATCCCATGTCTGACCCTCTCTCTCTCTCTCTATCCCATGTCTGACCCTCCCTCTCTCTACCATGTCTGACCCTCCTCTCTCTCTCTATCCCATGTCTGACCCTCTCTCTCTCTCTATCCCATGTCTGACCCTCTCTCTCTCTCTATCCCATGTCTGACCCTCTCTCTCTCTCTCTATCCCATGTCTGACCCTCTCTCTCTCTATCCCATGTCTGACCCTCCCTCTCTCTCTCTATCCCATGTCTGACCCCTCTCTCTCTCTCTATCCCATGTCTGACCCTCCTCTCTCTCTCTATCCCATGTCTGACCCTCTCTCTCTCTCTCTATCCCATGTCTGACCCTCTCTCTCTCTCTATCCCATGTCTGACGCTCTCTCTCTCTCTATCCCATGTCTGACCCTCTCTCTCTCTCTATCCCATGTCTGACCCTCTCTCTCTCTCTCTCTATCCCATGTCTGACCCTCTCTCTCTCTCTCTCTCTATCCCATATCTGACCCTCTCTCTCTCTCTATCCCATGTCTGACCCTCTCTCTCTCTCTATCCCATGTCTGACCCTCTCTCTCTCTATCCCATGTCTGACCCTCTCTCTCTCTCTCTCTATCCCATGTCTGACCCTCTCTCTCTATCCCATGTCTGACCCTCTCTCTCTCTCTATCTATCCCATGTCTGACCCTCTCTCTCTCTATCCCATGTCTGACCCTCTCTCTCTCTCTCTCTATCCCATGTCTGACCCTCTCTCTCTCTATCCCATGTCTGACCCTCTCTCTCTCTCTATCCCATGTCTGACCCTCTCTCTCTCTCTATCCCATGTCTGACCCTCTCTCTCTCTATCCCATGTCTGACCCTCTCTCTCTCTCTATCCCATGTCTGACCCTCCCTCTCTCTCTATCCCATGTCTGACCCTCTCTCTCTCTCGATCCCATGTCTGACCCTCTCTCTCTCTATCCATGTCTGACCCTCTCTCTCTCTCTCTATCCCATGTCTGACCCTCTCTCTGCTCTCTATCCCATGTCTGACCCGCTCTCTCTCTCTATCCCATGTCTGACCCTCTCTCTCTCTCTATCCCATGTCTGACCCTCTCTCTCTCTCTATCCCATGTCTGACCCTCTCTCTCTCTCTATCCCATGTCTGACCCTCTCTCTCTCTCTATCCCATGTCTGACCCTCTCTCTCTCTCTCTATCCCATGTCTGACCCTCTCTCTCTCTCTATCCCATGTCTGACCCTCTCTCTCTCTCTCTATCCCATGTCTGACCCTCTCTCTCTCTCTCTCTATCCCATGTCTGACCCTCTCTCGCTCTCTATCCCATGTATGACCCTCTCTCTCTCTATCCCATGTCTGACCCTCCCTCTCTCTCTATCCCATGTCTGACCCTCTCTCTCTCTCTCTATCCCATGTCTGACCCTCTCTCTCTCTCTATCCCATGTCTGACCCTCTCTCTCTCTCTATCCCATGTCTGACCCTCTCTCTCTCTCTATCCCATGTCTGACCCTCTCTCTCTCTCTCTATCCCATGTCTGACCCTCTCTCTCTCTCTCTATCCCATGTCTGACCCTCTCTCTCTCTATCCCATGTCTGACCCTCTCTCTCTCTCTCTATCCCATGTCTGACCCTCTCTCTCTCTCTCTATCCCATGTCTGACCCTCTCTCTCTCTCTCTATCCCATGTCTGACCCTCTCTCTCTCTCTCTATCCCATGTCTGACCCTCTCTCTCTCTGTCCCATGTCTGACCCTCTCTCTCTCTATCCCATGTCGGACCCTCTCTCTCTCTCTATCCCATGTCTGACCCTCTCTCTCTATCCCATGTCTGACCCTCTCTCTCTCTCTATCCCATGTCTGACCCTCTCTCTCTCTCTATCCCATGTCTGACCCTCTCTCTCTCTCTCTATCCCATGTCTGACCCTCTCTCTCTCTCTCTATCCCATGTCTGACCCTCTCTCTCTCTATCCCATGTCTGACCCTCTCTCTCTCTCTATCCCATGTCTGACCCTCTCTCTCTCTATCCCATGTCTGACCCTCTCGTCTCTATCCATGTCTGACCCTCTCTCTCTCTCTATCCATGTCTGACCTCTCTCTCTCTCTATCCCATGTCTGACCCTCTCTCTCTCTCTATCCCATGTCTGACCCTCTCTCTCTCTCTCTATCCCATGTCTGACCCTCTCTCTCTCTCTATCCCATGTCTGACCCTCTCTCTCTCTCTATCCCATGTCTGACCCTCTCTCTCTCTCTATCCCATGTCTGACCCTCTCTCTCTCTCTATCCCATGTCTGACCCTCTCTCTCTCTCTCTATCCCATGTCTGACCCTCTCTCTCTCTCTCTATCCCATGTCTGACCCTCTCTCTCTCTCTCTATCCCATGTCTGACCCTCTCTCTCTCTCTATCCCATGTCTGACCCTCTCTCTCTCTCTATCCCATGTCTGACCCTCTCTCTCTCTCTCTCTATCCCATGTCTGACCCTCTCTCTCTCTCTATCCCATGTATGACCCTCTCTCTCTCTATCCCATGTCTGACCCTCTCTCTCTCTATCCCATGTCTGACCCTCTCTCTCTCTCTATCCCATGTCTGACCCTCTCTCTCTCTCTATCCCATGTCTGACCCTCTCTCTCTCTCTATCCCATGTCTGACCCTCTCTCTCTCTATCCCATGTCTGACCCTCTCTCTCTCTCTATCCCATGTCTGACCCTCTCTCTCTCTCTATCCCATGTCTGACCCTCTCTCTCTCTCTCTATCCCATGTCTGACCCTCTCTCTCTCTCTCTATCCCATGTCTGACCCTCTCTCTCTCTCTCTATCCCATGTCTGACCCTCTCTCTCTCTCTATCCCATGTCTGACCCTCTCTCTCTCTCTCTATCCCATGTCTGACCCTCTCTCTCTCTATCCATGTCTGACCTCTCTCTCTCTCTATCCCATGTCTGACCCTCTCTCTCTCTCTATCCCATGTCTGACCCTCTCTCTCTATCCCATGTCTGACCCTCTCTCTCTCTATCCCATGTCTGACCCTCTCTCTCTCTCTATCCCATGTCTGACCCTCTCTCTCTCTCTCTATCCCATGTCTGACCCTCTCTCTCTCTCTCTATCCCATGTCTGACCCTCTCTCTCTCTATCCCATGTTTGACCCTCTCTCTCTCTCTATCCCATGTCTGACCCTCTCTCTCTCTCTATCCCATGTCTGACCCTCTCTATCTCTCTATCCCATGTCTGACCCTCTCTCTCTCTCTATCCCATGTCTGACCCCTCTCTCTCTCTCTATCCCAA